>NC_056741.1:12520335-12745335 GCF_019279795.1 Protopterus annectens | reverse complement strand
GGGGGGCATGTTTGATGAACTATCAGACCTTGATGTTAGAAATGTTAAATGATGATAGCACTTACTTAGTAATTAATCAAGAAAGTTTGAATGTAATACCAGAGCTATCATCAAAGATGATTATTATATCTACTACTATGTTATCAGGGTATCAAAGTTTGTATTTTTGAACATGCACCAATTGTATCCAGTGAAAATGGATCACTGAGAATATATATCAGTATATTTTAGAAAATACATTGAGACCATTAGTAGCTGCTATTCCAAGTATTCTCAAAGACACATACCAACTTTATGATCATCTTGAAGATACTATGTTGGAAAAATACAATTTTAAGATATGATAGTATGCACCACGCCATGTATGTATTCAGAGGCATCAAAAAAGCCAGTTCATTAGGCTAAAAAATTTGTACAGTACAGAGATTTATTAAGGGGGCAATATGAAAGAAAGAGTTATGTTTATAACAACATACACAAATGATAGTTCAAATATTAGAAAAATAGTAACCAGTAATTGGAAAGTACTGCTAACGGATGAACATACATCAAGGTTAGTAGAAATAATAAAAATCTGAAAAGACTACTCTGTGATAGAATGGGGTTTAGTAAGAAAGAAGTTCTAGGACACCTTTTTGGGTTTATATCCATCATGTAAATTACTGTAATTATTGCAAACACATCACCATGGGAACAAGTTTTGTACATCCAGATAAAATAATTTTTTATTTACCAAAATTGAGATACCTAGATTAGTTTCATATACTTAGCCACCTAATACACCTGTTCAGTATCTCTAGCTTGGCAATACCAAGAGGAAATTAAAGAATAGAATATATAATCAAATGCCCAAGCAAAACATGTTCAACTTTACCCCTAAACACTGTTTTGTGTTAGAGTTTTTGTGGAACTGAATGCTATGCGAGTGACTATATGAAATCTGAATGAAATGAATTGGTTGAAATGGATTTTCAATTTTTAGGGACACCATTCTCCTGACCATTCTGGTCCTACTATGATAAGGATAGAACTTTTTTCTCTAGACACACAGTCTATGTTAATTATATTTATATATAGTTGCATGTATAGTTGTATTTATTAGATTTTGTTTTAAACTATTTAAAACAATATAAAATTTGAATAAATACATAAGTTCTACTGAATGTTACTAATCATTTATTAAGCCCTTTATATCGACATTTATATTCAGTTATATCAGGTTTTTTTAAAAATACTTAAAATCCATTTCTTCTGTGTTGTATCAAAGGTTAGATAGATATATACATTTATTTAATTCAGGGTTTAGCTTGTGTGTTCTAGCAGGGAGAGAGAAATTGAGCTTTCTTGTGTTTTGTTTTGTTTTAGGCACGTAAAATAGTATGCTACAAAATATCCTTCTGCTTTTAAATATACATCAAGTTAATTGTATGATTCATTGAATAATGAGATTTCTTTTTTACTATATAAGCTTAAGTTTCATTATGATGTATATGGTCTGAGGAAGTGTATCAGGAGATACGCGAAAGCGCTTACCACAGTTTCAAATAAAATCTTTATAGTTTACTTTTGGTCGTGGAGAGTCTAAAGTTTGTTTTTCAACTATCTTTCCGGAAACAAATGGTAACACAACATTTTATTCTAGCAAATTTCTAAGATTATACAAGCAATGTTTAAAATATGTCCCCGGTTTGGGGCATTTGTCATCCCCCCAATAACTTTTGGCTTGTTCCTGATTTCTTGTGCTGCACAGTTCTTCAGGGAATGAGAAGTTTAGTGCTGCTTATGCAAAGTCTACTTGCATTGTTAATAGCACAACAGGTAGTGTACTTGCTTTTGCTACAGAAGGCTGTGGGTTCTACTCCCACAGTATGTAGATGGATTGCTGATACTGTACTGTGTTGTAGTTTTAAAAGGGGTCGATGCTGCAGTCCTGAGAATGTCCTCCTTTGGCAGAGATATCTAGTAACTATGAACCTGTTATCAGTTTGCCATCCATTCCCTACTGAAAATATTACTAGCTTAACATTCTTAATGTAAAACAGGCAATTTATTCTTCAAGGGTAACAGGCACTTTACTTGTAGATGAAACAATAAAATGTAAAGTTGTTTTCTAGCACCAACCTCTTCACTAGTTACAGATCTCTTTAATGTGGAATTATTTAGATGACTTTACTTATGCAGAGATTGTGCATATTTACTGATCCTGGTAGATTTGTTCAGAACTACTTGTTCAGAACTCAATGTAAGCACTAAATAAGCTGCAAATTACTACAACACTCAAATGTTCTCACTTGTCTAGAGGAAAGCAATTTTTAGTACTTAATAAATAAGCACCTATCCAGGCATGTCTGAGGGTCAGCTCCTGGTGATTTCTCCTGTCTACCTGATGAACCTGGGCATCTTGGGGCAATGCAGCAATTGCCTCATGTACACAGACAACCCTCTCCTCTTACCACCCAACACTACAACCTGTGAGAGATGCACTTATATAGCCAAACTGGAAGCAAAGCTCTTTTCACCCAAGACTGGACTAGACAGTCAAGAGGTGAAGGTAAACACTGGCACCACACCACACTCATCCACATAGTTCCTCAAAACCTACACCACCAAAACACACACATAGAAACACAAAACACACACCTACATTCACGGAGGCTCTCAATAAAAACCTGCCCAAGGATCAGGGACCTCCAAAGCAGAAACGCAAGCAAACTCCACCCCCCAACACAACCCAAATGACACATAGCCCACAAAATCAGTGTGCCACTCAACCACAGCCCATAAGGCATAACAACGTACCCAAAACTCTAGTCATAGGTGACTCTATAGTCAGGCACACTGATATTCCACTCACCAGGCTAAACAAGGAGAAAGTTACTGTCAGCTGCCTGTCAGGTGTCAGGATCCGCCACATAACGCATGCACTCAGGTCACTCCACAAGTACAAATATGACACTGCCATTGTCCGTGTTGGTGTGAATGACCTGAGACGTACCTCCCTGGACTACATGAAAAGAGACATGGAGGAGCTCTCCGATCTTGTAGCCCAGGCAGGTATGACCCTAGCCCTGAGTAGCATCCTGCCATCACCCGGAATGATACCACAGTACAAGGACAAAATGATTGACTTCAACAATTGGCTAAGCTTCTGGTGTCATTCTAACTGGGGATCCAGTATTTGTCTGCCTGGGATGACATGATCGACAGACTACGATGCTTTGCCAGAGATGGCCTGCACCTGTCGCCCTTGGGATTCCGGATACTGGCTAAGGATCTTGCCACCCCATAGTGCCTTTTTTAGGCAAGGTTCAAATGACAAATTCACCACTGTAACAGGTACAAGTAAGCAAAATCTGAGGGTAATGCTACTCAGTGCTAGAAGTCTAAACCTCAAAATGCACTCACTCAAGGCACTCCTTAAAATGGAGAACATCGACATCTGTGCAGTGACAGAGACCTGGTTCAAAGCTCCAGAGAGCACCCCTGAGTTTCCATGCTATAATTCATACCACACCTTTCGGCCACCTAACCTGGAACGAAGCACTAAAGGTGGAGGCATGTCCATATTCATTAAGGATATCCACGCCTCCAGGCTAGTTGCACAGCATAATGCATACAAGATTATCCAAGTGCAACTAACTCTGGGCAAGACCACAGTCCAAACTGTAGCTTGCTAAAAGACCCCCCACCATGCCCCAGGATTCCCACTCCTCATTTCCTGATACACTGGAAAGTATTAGGGTACAACCCAACATCCTAATAATGGGTGATTTCAACTACCCCACCATTAACTGGGAAAACTACTCATGTACCAACTCTTTTGCTCAACATTTTCTGGAATTCATGAATTCCAATGCCTTAGATCAACTTATTCACACCCCCACCAAAGGCAGCAATATCCTCGACCTGGTCATTACCAATATGGGCAACCAGTGTTCCACACCAGATGTCAATTCCTCGTTGGTCAGATCCAATCACAAGCTAATCACCCTAGATATCCACATCCCGCCCCCACCCCCAATTAGGGAAACCACCATAAAAAACTTCTCCAAAGCCAACTTCACACTTCTTAAGACAGAAGTGGCAAACTTCATGACACCCATGCAGGCGGACAATAGAGGTACGACTGCTGAATCCTACACAAATGCACTTTATAAGCACTTACATAAGTGCATGGATCATGCTATCCCTAATAGAACCAAGATGCTATCCTCCAAAAAAAGGGAAGCCAATCTGGTGGTCCTTTGCCATAAACAAACTCTACAACAGAAGAAAGAAACTGTTGCAAAAAAAGAGTAAAATCCCATGACTGGAGGAACTCCCTGGTCAACCTCAGTAAGAAGCTGGGATCCCTCATAAAATCCTCCAAAGCTAGTTACAAAAACAAAATTGCCACTGACTCTAAAGGCAAGCACAAAGCATTCTATAGCTATGTCAAGAATCTCAATGGCAACTCTCAGATCTGCTCTGAGTTACAGCACAATGGCACTAAATATACAGAACCAACTGATATTGCCAACATCCTGGCAGATGGGTTCAGTGCTAACTTTACCCCCCTCTCACCCCCTAGATGGCCCATCTCTATACCGGAAGAATGCAAAGTTCCTGTAATCACAGCTGCACAGGTTAAAAAACACATGCTCCAAAGCCAAGAACACAGCATCCATGGGACCTGACAATATCCCAGGCTGCATTCTACATGAACAACAGAATGAACTGGCACCCCACCTTAAGTACCATGTTCAATCATAGCCTCACCTCAGGCTTTGTGCCCATTGAATGGCGCACCTCAACGGTTATCCCACTCCATAAAGGGGGAGCCATGATGGACCCCAGGAACTACCACCCCATTAGCCGAATGAGCCTGGTCTGCAAGGCCATGGAACATATCACCATGGAACGCATAAACAAAGACATTGGTAATCTACAAACTCTGGACCCTACCCAGTTCGGGTTTGTAAAAGGCAGATCATGTCTCCTAAACCTGATTGACTTCTTTGAAGCAGTCACCAAAGCCATAGATGAGGGTAAGGTGGTTCACACAGCTTATCTAGATCTCGCCAAGGCTTTCAACACCATCCCCCCTCTGGAATTATAGATAAGCTCACTCAACTATGTTAAATCCCTATGTCACAAGATGGGTTGCCAAATGGCTCACAGACCAAGCCCAGACTGTGAAAGTAGCAGACTCCAAATCCGACTTCAGACCAGTGACAAGTGGTGTACCACAGGGTTCAGTCCTGGGTCCTCTCCTGTTTTGTATCTAGTTCTCTGAAGTACAGGCTAACACAGAAAGTCTGTGGCTAACAAAGTTTGCAGATGACTGCAAACTAGGAGCCATAATCGAAACTCCTAACGATGTGGACATACTACAAAAGGGTCTCACTGAGACAGATGCCTGGTGTCAAAGCCATGGCCTGAAACTCAATGCCAAAAAGTGTATTGTCATTCCCTTTGGTAAAAACTCTGTACCCATGAACTACTACATAAGTGGTAGTCTACTTAATGCCAAAAGTGTGATAAGAGACTTTGGGACACAGGTGGACAATAGTCTCTTCTTTGATAATCACATCGCCACAGTGGTCAGGAAATCCTTCTATGTGGCACACCTCATCACAAAAGGTTTCTCATCCAGAAAAAAAGAGGTCATTGTTCCCCTCTACTCATCACTCATTAGACCCATTATAGAGTACAAGGCTCCTTTTGGTATGTACCTCACAAGACATCTACAACAACTGGAAAGGCCACAGAAATACCTCACAAAGAGGATTACTGGCCTCAAACAGATGCCCTACAGAGACCGTCTCAAAAGACTCCAGCTTCACTCCGTCGCATATTGCCTACTTAGAGGCAATCTCTGCCTAACATACAATGCTATGTTAAACCCAGAGCTGTTGGACATGCTCCACTTAAAGAAATCCCAATCCCTCTGAGCTACACACTCTAGGGACCTAAACCTTGTCACCACAATAAACAGAACATGCTGGAGGGATAGATTCCGGTCCCAGAGACTTCCCATACTCTGGAACAAACTACCTATCTGTGTCAAACAGAGCTCCTTTTTAGCACTCTTCAAGAAAAATCTTGATGATTGGATGGGAAATAGGAAATTCACCCCAGGGATCACTTCTGTGGCTCTGCTCGACAAGGGCACAGGAAAATAATTTTCTTGGGTGGTGAAAGCCACTGTACCTTTTTGGCTAGGCTTATATAAGCCCTAGGGCTAATAGCCTAGTACCTACCTATGAACCTATTATTGTAGAAGTTTGAGTAGTCTTTTATGATGGAAATGTTCTGAATTGGGCAGTTTTGTCATTATTGTTGCATGCATTTTGTTTCATTGCTTACTGGAAAAATGTTCAAAACAAATTTAAAACACGCGATAACAAGTGTGCTGTATTATACAAGGAATATAAGTTAATGCAGTCAGTAAGGTGTATCAAATAACACATGTATGTTTCATGTGCAAGGGGCCTATGATTTGAAAACAACCCAAAGGTAATTTTTATCCCCCACTGGCCAGATGCATTTTCTTTGAATGTGGGTTTCAATACTGTTTCAATGAATGTGAGTTTCAAGGGCAGATAAGTTTTAACACTAAGTCTGTTTCAATTGTGAGACTGTATTGCTTTGTTTAGCAGATGCCTATTAGTGTTTGTGCTATAAAATGTAAAATAAAAGTTTTAAATGAAATCCAAATAATCATTGTAGAATTCTGGAGCATTTCTCCCCGGGCCTCCGCTGAAAACAGGATCTGTGGAACCTAGTCGGACTTTCCCGGTCGACAAATGTTAAATAAATAAATAAATAAATAAAGAATTAAAGCAGTATGCACATTAGCATTTATGGGGCAAAATAGCCAAGTAATGGGACATTGGATGGCTGCAGTAGGACTCTGGGGTCATATTTTGGTTGCCTGTTCTTCAGTTTGCATTTGAAAATTGGTATCCCACAATTCCATTGGAGCGGGTGTGGTTGCATAATCACGTATGCAAATTTTATGTTAATCAGCAAACAGATTTGTTCCTATTTTTCATGGGCCTCTGTCCAGATTTTTTATGTTTCCAGGTTGAGAAGTATGGTGTGTGTGTGTGTGTGTGTGTGTGTGTGTGTGTGTGTGTGTGTGTGTGTGTGTGTGTGTGTGTGTGTGTATGAGTTTGCTATCATACTTCTAGAGACCATGAGTAACTCCTCAGTCATGGGTTGGGGGGGGCACTAAACATTATGGTGTACTTCTTGTGCCTTAGCACATATAATAAGGATGGGGAAAAACACTAGACACCAGGAAGAACACTGAAGATATGTGTATACTTTATATACCATTCTGTTAAAGGCAGTTAATTAGAAAAACTATTGCAAATAATCACAAGGCACCAGGGATAAGATTATAAGTAGAATACCTTAAAGGGCATCCAACCCTGTACTTTCCTCCCTTCCACAGATGAAATTAGTTATCTTAACAGGATGCAATGAAACAACAAATATGAGTTAAAAAGAAAAAAGTCAACTTCAAAGGAAAGATTCAAACCCTGAACCCTGCTCATAGTAGACATCAACATTAACCCACTGCAGTATTTTTTTAGCATTAATTGAGAAGCTCAGGCATTATACAATGTCTGCAACAATTTGTATTGTATGAGGGAACTGGACAGGGAGTATTAGCCTCAAGGCTAAAAAAAAATCAAGACAGCAACAAAATTAATGGGACAAAAATCTGGGCTAGATTTGACTTATTACTCTTACAAACTTAGAAAGTTGCTAGTATAGCAACTGTTGCACTACCGTGTAAATTCACTGAAGGACATGAAGTTTGAAACTCTAATCTCTGGCATTAATGGCTGACAGAAATCATCCATGAATTATCAGGGCAGGAAAAAGGACTTTTATGGGGTAAGCAATGTGTTTTGTCTATGTGTACTGTGATGCGTGCGTGTGTTAGGGAAAATGAATGGGTAGCACAATGTGACTCCTGCCACTAACTACCACAGTAAGTACTGATCTGTACTCATGGTGGTTAACAGTGATTCAGAGACATGCTAATACTCATGGTGGTTAACGGTGATTCAGAGACATGCTAATAATAATGAAGTCTTTCCTCATTGCAGGTAATGTGATTCTGCACTGCACTATGCTGCAGCATGAGAAAATGGTCATTTTACTGCAGCCCTTAATGCGAGGAGTAGGAATTTTTCTGAATCCCTGGCCATGTGTGATTAGATGAAAGTGCTAACACACTTTGGGCATTTTACCTTTAATAAAGATGGTAATTTCCTCTTCACCTGCTTATTTTGTTTTTTTTGTTTTTTGTTTTTTGTGGAATTTGATTGCTGACATTGTTCATGAGTGAATGCCACAGTTTTTAGCTTTTTGGTCACTAAAATGTATAGTACGATATTCCTTAGTTGTCCCTCTTGGGTCTTTTTCTTTTTAATATCTTTGATGTCATCAGTAATTATGAACAATAGTCAGATGAGAACCTTAAACCTGGGTCTCTTTTTACTTCTTTGGATGATTGTTCCAGTTTTCAGTCTTTTTAGATCATATATAGCTCTGAGATTTGTATGTAATGGAAGGAAATACTGTCTGAGCTTGAGCGCCATCTGATTGATTCTTATTAGCTTGCTGCGGCTGCACACTTGCTAACGTTTATACTTGGAAACCAGGCAGACAGTGTAAAGATTACAAAACAGCATTCTTACGTAGAGTCAAGCAGCATGCACACCCCCATGTGAGGTATCTACCCCCCCCACCCCCACACAACACGTGAGAAAATGTACACAGTGACAGAAGACAAGTATCAGAGTCATCTCAGACTCGAACACAGAATCAAGAATTCAGCAGTGAACAGTCAGGTTAGGAACAGCTGGAATACAACAAACTAAAGTTAAAGAGTAATGGAGTCATATTTATTACATGGAAATATCCCTGCATCCATTAAGGAATGAATAAAAGTGAGTACCACTTATTTCATCAATAACCAAATGCTTAGTTGGGTTAGCTACTGTTGGGACCTTGGCATAGTACTAGATAAACTAATTTACATTTTACTACAAATCTAACTGCATCTCTAACTATATAAATATGTTTTCACATAATGAAAAAGATCCTAAATGCAGTTGCTTCATGACAGACAATGGATCTACTACCTCTGTGTAGGTCTCTTTTATGCCAATTATTAAATATAATACCTCCATTTGTTTTTACTTTGTAGGCAATAAAAAAAAAAGTCGAGAGAACCCAGAGATTCTTCACTATGCAAATCAAATGCATTAGGATTTAGAATTATTCTAGCAGATTTTAGCCCACTACAGAATATTCAGTGGTGATATGTCATCAAGTTTTCAGACTAGCAGTAACAGAGTATATCACTCATTTGGGCTTAACATTTAATCATCATGAATTTCGTAGTTGGAACTATGGCAAATGTATTGGTATTGAACCTGTATACACTGACGTAAATGCTAACTGCTCTTCTGGTAATGCAGGCAGGATTTGGAATACACATCCAAACTCTGTTTAAGCTGTTTAAGATAATGACTGACATGAAGTCCAAATTTCTTTAGTTTTGTCCATAACCCCTGTCCAGGCACAAATGAACACACAAATGAAGCCGTTGTGATCAGTTTATTGAAATACGAACTTGCAAACAGAATATCCAAATAACCACACAAATCAGTAACCATGAATGAAATAAATAAATAAATAAGAACAGTCATTCTGCAGCATAAAGAAAGCTCAGCTGCCAAAACAGATAGTATAATCAGCATTAAAACATACTGCCCAATGTAACTTAACCAGACTCCCAGACCTTGGAGCAGCGAACCACTGCTCACTCCAACTTAAGAAATAAAACAAATGGAAGAGGGAAGGGGGAACAGAAGAGAGGTTCCTGGATCCAAAGAACTCCCTCTTACTCTGCCCACTGGCCTTTGCTAAATATAGGCTGTTCCCCCCTCCCAAAACTATAAGCCTTCCACCACCTCTTTCAAAAATAGAGACAAATATACATTAAATAAATCAAAGTGCAAATAACTTATGTGGATGCCATTAGGGGGTCAAAATGGAGTGACATAATGGTTAAAGTGTTTGCCTCACCAACAAAAGGTACAGGGCTTAATTCTTGCCAAGGGAAATTGGCATGGCATAAATTGGTCCATAAAAGTAGCTGGCCTAGAACTTACCTATGAAGCTATGAACCTATGAATCAGACCCATACCAACTCAAGTCCCTGTCATCAAAATCTCTGTGATCTAAAACCTGCAAATCCAATCTAGCAGCCGCACTTGCCACCCTGTGATTCATAAAATGTCTAGCCCTGTCGATCACCTTAAAGCAATAAGCATCTCTCACACAGTCTAGGGATAATTTCCAACCACATCACTAATGTCTGAGGATTTGTGTGCTTCACAACCACCAAATCCCTCACAATCTGGACCAACAACTTCCTCATAGGTACTGAACCTAAATCACCCCCCCCCCAAGTGAATTGCAATGATACCATAACAGTCCAATGCTGCCTGTAGCTCACTTTTTCTGGATTACAAATGATCGCAACACATTCCTCTGAAACCATGTCAGGACGCAACACACCTTCACCAGGTCTGACCAAAACTTGCTTTCCCACCCAAAACACAAAATAATGTCTTAAAATGTGAATCCTGTTATGACCTAAAACAAAACAAACATGAATCAGCACCACCAAAACTAGTCACCTTGACTACAAGTATCTAATGTAGGTTACAAAAGCCCTGACTCCCAACTTCCCACCCTTTTTATTAATTCAATGGATCTACTTTCCTCCACTAGATCAGATGCTCTGCCTTTTATTAATTCAATGGGTCTACTTTCCTCCACTAGATCAGATGCTCTGCCTTTCATTAATTCAGTGGATCTACTTTCCTCCACTAGATCAGATGCTCTGCCTTTTATTAATTCAATGGATCTACTTTCCTCCACTAGATCAGATGCTCTGCCTTTTATTAATTCAATGGATCTACTTTCCTCCACTAGATCAGATGCTCTGCCTTTTATTAATTCAATGGGTCTACTTTCCTCCACTAGATCAGATGCTCTGCCTTTTATTAATTTGGATCTACTTTCCTCCACTAGATCAGATGCTCTGCCTTTTATTAATTCAATGGATCTACTTTCCTCCACTAGATCAGATGCTCTGCCTTTTATTAATTCAATGGATCTACTTTCCTCCACTAGATCAGATGCTCTGCCTTTTATTAATTCAATGGATCTACTTTCCTCCACTAGATCAGATGCTCTGTCTGTGTGGAACAAATGAGCTGAAACTCTTGCAGCCAAAATACCCTGGCTCTCCAAAGCCCTCCTTAAAACCAAGACAAACTGGGCTGCTGGCACAGGCCTACTTTCTGGAGTCTGAAAAAAAAGAAATTACTAACATCATACCTAACCATCCAGTTCCAGAATCCAGAATAATGGACCCAAGTCCTTGCCTAACATACCCAGCTTTGTCAATCTTAGATCTACCTAACTATAGTACTACTAGGGTGACGCAGCGGTTAATGCTGTCACCTTACAGCAAGAGGTTCTCTGGTATGATTCTCGGCTGGGGTGCCTTCTGTGTGGAGTTTGCGTGTTCTCCCTTCACTTGTGAGTTTTTTCAGTTTCCTCCCCTCATCTAGAAGACTGCTTGGAGCATTTCTCCCCGGCCCGCGCCCTGAAAACAAAACAGGACCTGAACCTACTAGACCCGTCAACAAATGTTAAATAAAAAATAAATAAATAAATACTGCAGATTCTGTAGTGCATAAACCTTTTCAACCCAACTTACCTAGAAGTTCACCAACTCTAAATGTTCCTACATACATGAATACTGAGAAGGCTGCCACACAGGAAATCCTACAAAGTTGAAGAATGAGCATAAAAACTCTTCAACGTTACTTGCAGTAACTGCTTGTTTAACAGAAACCTCCTATCCTCCATTGTGCCATTCACCCTTTCTCAACCCTTCAATATCCTGACAATCTCCCACTCCTTAATAATGTCCTTTAAACTTTCTAGCCCAGTTTCCATGCTAAGTGCAGCCAAATTAATTCTCACCATCTGAACTGTCTCTTCCAACTCCATCTCCCATCTGTAGACTACATACCTGGCCACCAAGACAACCGACCACATTCTAAAATGATAAACACTCTACAAAAGAAGAAAATGATGTCACAGCAGAGCTACAAACTCCCTATGCAGCCCTTGATCATGACTGCTGGACTTACCAGGCTGTTATAGCCTGTCATTGTTCCACATTTCCTTGGGTATCCCCACTGGCTGTTTGTATGTCTAGGGTACCAGGGTTTGAAACCAGCAAAACTTGAAAACAAGACATTCAAGTTATCACATTCAACCACTCAGGGATATGCACTGTAGAACATATAAAATTAATTCTTAACCTCTGCAAAGCCAAAACTGAGACACCAAATTAGACCTAGTAGATTTCTTAGTCAAAATCTGAGCCACAGCCTTATCATCTGTATGGAAAACCATCTTTCTATTCTGTAACGTCTCTTGACAAACAAAGGAAGCAGCCCAAGTCAATGTCAACTCCAGAAATGGAACATCCTTTTATCCAATCTCTCAGCCAGTCTGCAGTCCACTCTACCACAAACCAAGCCCAGTCAAAATATGCAACCATGCCTAGGCATCCCTGCTGCATCCATAAACAGCTGTAAATCATCACTGAAAAGCCATACCTCCTGAGAAAATGAAATACCATTAAATCATACCAAAAGTAACTCTAAGTCCACCTTAACAGCCCTGGATACTCACACTCAGTGATGGTTATGCCATCTCTGATTTAATAACTTAAATAAACTTCAGAAAGTCCTTCCTGGACCTATTTCTCCATATCTGAAGTTCAGGAGGCCCAGCAGTTCCTTTCCGTCTTTAACCTTAATCATCCCCATACCGTACTCCTGAACACCCCACTCTTATTGCTCAACTTCTCCATCTTGTACCTCACAAGCAAAAACAAGCTCCACTCTGCAGTCACCACCAAACATAGAAAACTTAAATCTTTACTCAGGCCCTCCAAATTGTCATGGGCCAGATGTAGATCCAACTCCAGCATAAATCTTTATAGGTTCATAGGTAGGTACTAGGCCATCTGCCTGAAGGCATTTATAAGCCTAGCCAGAATGTTTTGGCTTTCGCCGCCCCCTTAGATTAGTTCCCTGTGCCTCTGACACTGCATGCCTGCCTCTGCCTCCTCTCAACTTTCCCAAATCAGCAACAGTCATTCAAGTAATGGATGGTCTTTTGCCTAGGAGATCACCTCTGTCAAATCCAATGCAGTGCAGTGTTAAACCTATCAAAAGGAGCATACACCACCATGCAACCCAGTTACATGACCTTATCAAAATAATATTTCCCAGCTAAACACATCCCCAGCCAAGGCCAATCTTTTTTCCAAATATGTAAGAGCTGGATGGTCACCTCAATATCCAACTTCACCAACCAGGGGTTTCTGAAACATTAAGCCTGACTGCATCATTCATTGATGCACTACACCTGCATATTTGTCTTGGCGATATGGTGATTTACCAATCCTTGTTTAGTATAATAATTAACCTAAACTCTCCTAGTCTCTTCATGGGTACCAACTCCAATGTTGAAATACTAAAGATTGGCAGTATAGGTACATCAAATAGGCTTAGAACCCTGATCACCTCACCCGCCTTAACCAGAAAACCCTGTACCATGGTCTGTTGTCATTTTCACTGATTTCAAATGTCAGCTCATGAATACCATCTCCTCCACACTCAATTTAATAGAAAACCTGACTGCAAATCCTTGTACTAACTCTTTAGCTGCATCCTGAGCTGGATACTCCTAGGATTTCCACGCTAATGGGAGAATGGGAAGGCCAGTCTTCCAGGCATTGCTAAAAGGGTGAGAAATCCCTTGTCCCACGAAAATCACACCTCCCTCTTGAACTATCTTCACCAGCTGATATCTGCTTACCAACATCTTGGGATGTCAAAGTCTTTTGGAAAATTCCCCTTTCCTTACACCAGCACCTCACTACTCTATGGGGACCCCCACAAATGGAACAAACATGGGTAAACCTACATTTAAACTACACTTAAACTCTCCTAGTTTACTCTCCTAGTCTCTTCATGGGTACAAAACTACAATCCACTCTACTACAGGCCCCATGAGGAGCTCAGTGTCTCTCCAACCTAACACCACTCTTAAGTATTCAACTGCGGTACCACCTTTATCATTCTTATAAGAAAAGCGCAGTCCGGGTCTGAACTGTCTGCAAACAGCTAAAGTTAACTTTGAACCTAACACCACTCTTAAGTATTCAACTGCAGTACCACCTTTATCATTCTTATAAGAAAAGCGCAGTCTGGGTCTGAATTGTCTGCAAACAGCTAAAGTTAACTTTGAGTATGTGTCTACCTGTTTGAGCCAATATTCATTTTCCCCTGGAGAGCACTCTGCTTTGGCTTGTAAGCAGCCCCCCACACACACACACACTCATCTTCCACTTTCTCTCTTATTCTCTTTTGTTAGCAAATAGTATCCATAACTGATCAATACTGTGTGTTTGTTAATTTAAACTGAGACCACAGTAGCCTACTGATACAAGGTTATCCTGTTTTTCCACCTGAGAAATGGTTAAGAAATGACTTACAGTTTCAGAGCAGTCCTTGGTCAATTCTGATTGTTTCTTAAACACAAACTTGTCTTTGCTTTGGCTCATTAGCAGCAGTACAAAACAACTGCCACTCACACCCTTGTTCTCCCCCTCCCCCGTTTATTACCTTAAGCCAATCCCAAAGTTAATAAATATTATCTGTGGCAGGCACCATTTTTAAAATTACAACCACCCTTTGTCACTATCATATGTTCATTTACCAGTTTGCTCTGTTACCTGATTGTTTTCAGCCCCTCATAAGAGCTACTAACAGGGTCTCTACCCGCTCTGCTCCCCACCCTGCCCCTTATTACCTCCCACCCCCCAGTGGTCCTACCTTTATTACAGTCACAAACCCCTCCCATCTTTCCAATAGCCAACCACAGTACTAACCCAAAACTATCTCCTCCATCTTCCCACTATCACACCTCCTCAACTAACATGTACAAGCATACCTTACCTGTGCTCACTGCATGCACTCTCCTTGCACACCTTACATCCTACCAAAGCTCCATCATTCCCCCACTCAACCACTACCACTGTACTACTACTCACACCACCACTCATGTCTCACCCTCACTCAGCTCCCCTCCCACCAACTCAAGAACCATCAGTATGCACCCCCCACATATTCTACCAACTATATTACTCAAACATAAAGCATCCCTACAACTTAACATAGTAACCCTCCCACCATACCTATTACTCACAGAGCACAATCATAAAGTTTCCCTAATAATCAAACGCATTTAAAAACTGAGAAAACTAATAACCTCATGCATATCAAAACAAGCCCTAAGTGGAGACATCCACCGCAACCTTGGCCCTACCATCTCCAACCCCAATCCTCATGATCACACTAGAAACCACAACTTCTCCCATATCACAGCCAATAGAAAGCCAAGTGACTTCCTTTTACTAAGCCTAAATATTAGAAGTATATCCAACAAAGTCCATGAACTCCATGCCACCATAGACTTGTAACTCCCCAGATATAGTCATCCTGACAGAAACCTGGATAAAACCTCACATTACCAGTGAGCAAATACTCCCTACAGGTTACAGCATACTAAGAGTAGGCCGGCTAAACAAGAAAGGAGGCGGTGTAGCTATAATATTTAAACAGCATCTAAACATCCAGATCTTGAAATAATCAGCTCCACAAATAGGCATTGAAGAAATAATATATACCAACCTCAAAATAAACCAAAACAAAACCATCAACATAATTGGATGCTACTTCCCATCTGGCCAGAACATCCCTCCACTAGAAAATCTCAGCTGGTCTACCCACAATTTCCCCCAAGAAACTATAATTTTAGGTGAGTTCAATATTGACTGGCAATCCTGTTCTGGCAACCATCCAACCCATCATGTTAACCTTCATGGCTTCACCCAGCTAGTCAAGTCACCAACCCGGATAAATAAAAACTCCAGCAAGCACACTACCCTGGATTGGATACTAGTCAGTAAGAGTCCCCAGTCATATATAACAGGCTGCTTATCAGATAGCCTCAGTGATCACTCCCCAACATTCCTACTCAAAAAATACCTATACCAAGCTAAACCTGTCATCTACCGTCAAATACATAAACTAAACTTTAACCCACTCACATTCATCTCATCCCTCAAAGAATGTAACTGGCATCCTCTAAAGTACCTCAGTCTTGATGACACAGTTAAATTTTTTAATACTACCTTCCTGAGCATCCTTAATTACCATGCCTCCATAAGACTTTCCAGAACCAAAGCACAACCCTCCCAATGGCTACAGAAAACCACTAAGTCAGAAATGAAAAACAGGGATAAAGCCTGGGAGCACTGGTGCAAAACCAAAACCCCCTCAACTAGACAGAAATTCCTAGAACTATGCAATAGAGTTAAAAAGCTAATAAAACAGGACAAATTCCAATACTACCAGTCTGCCCTAGACTCCTCCCAACACAACCCCAAATGATTCTGGTCCTCCATAAACTCCATCCTCCATGCAGGTAAAGTCAGTACCCCTCCTCCTAACATCCCTCACTCCTCCGAAATATTGATACCTCATTCAACACACACTTCACACAAACCATACTATCACTAGCTAAAACAACGCCTCCCTCCAACCCACACCTTCAACTAGTAATCTCCCCACTGCCTTCTCTTTTTCTCCTGTACCTACCTCCAACATAAAAAAACCTCTTAACTATGCTTAAGCCCACCAAATTAACAGCAGACAACCTCCCAAGTGAATACCTACAAATTGCAGCTGATGCTCTGGCCTACCCAGTATCCATCTTGATTAACTGATCTCTGTCAGAAAGTTACGTTCCCACACTGTGGAAAGTATCACATATAATTCCCCTCCACAAAGGCGGCCCCTCCACAGAACTAACCAATTACTGCCCCATAGCTATTCTCTCTCCACTCTCCAAAATACTAGAGAGATGCATACACTCTCAGGTCTCAGACTACCTCCTTACTAACAACCTCCTTTCCAGTACTCAGCATGGTTTCCGACCAAACCATAGCACCACCACTGCCTTACTCTCCTTTACTAACACTATCCTTCAGCATAAAAACAATGGCTATCTCTCCTCTGCTACTTTCCTAGACCTATCTAAAGCATTCAACATGGTCCCACACAAACAACTCATCTCTGTCCTCAATAACCTATCCTTCTCTCAATCAGTCACCAACTGGTTTCAGAGTTACCTGTCTGACCGCCAACAATCTGTTGTATGGCAGAATGACATATCTCCCCAACTACCTGTCTCTATAGGGGTTCCCCAAGGATCCATCCTTGGACCCCTACTCTTCTCTGTTTTCATGAATAATTTAGCCTCTGCCACCAAACGTGGCACACTCATACAATACGCAGATGACTCAACCATCATCTGCTCAGCCCAGTCCCTACCCAAACTGCAAAAAGTCACACAGGAAGCCTTTTCCTCTGTTGAAACTTGGTTACCCGATGCCCAATTAGTACTCAACCCAAACAAAACTAAACTACTCATCTTCCAACCCACCTAACATACTCAAATCAACTCTCACTTTAATGTCACGGCAAAAGACAACACCACTATATACCCAACTGAACACACCAAATTGCTAGGAGTGGAAATAGACAATAAACTAAAATTTGACATTCACATATCCATGGCCATAAAAAAAGTCCACAAAAATCTAGGAGCATTATACAGAAATAAGCAACTTCTCACCAAAGCAGCAAAGATTTCAACAGCAAATTCACACCTTATCTCCACCCTACTTTATGCCTCTCCAACATATACCAACCTAAGGCAATGCGATCTAAACAAGCTAGAGACCTGCTACAACAAAATCGCCAAATTTGCCACAGAGGCATCCTGCCATAGTCACCACTGTCTCTCACTTGTTAAACTGGGCTGGCATGAACTCCCTCACCTCCTTCAATGGTATCAACTCGCACTCGCCCACAAACTAGTAATCCACTAAATGTCCCATCCCTCCAGAATCTACTCCAACCCTATCCAGACCACTAAGATCCAGCAACAAAAATCACTTGCAGATCACTAAAGCCAATAACTCTGCTGGTGAAGCACTATTCTCTTGCACCATAGCCAAATTATGGAACTCCCTCCCACCCACAATTACCTCCATACCATCATGCACACACTTCAAAACTTTACTAAAAGCACACCTAAAAACATGCTGGTTATGCCCTTGCAACTCCCACTCTAATATCACCCACCCCATCCAACCACTACCTTTCTTTCCACCCCACTAACTACCTTGATTATAGCAAGCTCAGATGCTCATAAGCCTAGTACTTATTATACAGCAGGAACTTCTTATTGTAACATTTGTTAATGACTGTTATGTACTTCGCAGATAAAGATTCGAGTTGTCTACTGATTTACTATGTTGTTCATCTGTAAATATGTTTGTAATTAATTGCTATGTTAATCGCTATGTAAACTAATGTAACTACTGTCTGTTTATTTTAACTGTGGAGCTTTTCTCCCCGGGCCTCCGCTGAAAATGGACCTATGTCCAGTCGGACACTCCCAGTCAACAAATGTAAATAAATAAATAAATAAATAAACCTACAGGAAGGCCAGAAGCATCTTCCTATGTTAAAAGTCCTACAAGTTCCTGTCTTCATTCCTATATCCACCATGGATGTTCTCCTTGGCCCCCTGGTATATCCAGTAGTGTGCCAAGATCTGTGTCGGCATGTCTGATCTCCCAGCAAAATTGCCTAGCCCACTGCTTTCATTTTCCAAAAATGCTAGTTGTACCAGAACCATGAATTTCTGCCTCACAACCTCTGAGCTTCCCTAATGGTTAAAAAATATGCTAACATGGGCAAACCCTGGGAAGCACCCTTTTCCAAAGTCATCACAATGAGATAAATAAAGCCTTGAACCCAGATTCCCCCACATCCAGACTCTGAACCTCCTTGCCTCCTCTTGCCTAAGGTTCCAAGTTCCACTTCCAAATCTTTAGGTCCAGGGGCTTCAGAATCTGCTATTCGCTATGCACCATCAGCATCAACTAATTAAAAAATGTCCACATGCTCACCCTTCCAGGTTTACTCCTTCAAGGTCAATGAAATGTGTGGGGTGACTAACACCCCAATCCCATCTGAAAAAAAGGTTTGCACTCCAAGCCAGTTCACAGAAGACCCTTTTTGATGCATGCCTGCTAGTGCCATGGTGCCAGCAGCATAATTACCTGAAAGACAGCAGTCAAATGATCTTAAAGGAGCCGAGTTACCCCAACTCTCCTCAGGCTCTGCCATAACCACCTCTAACTGGGCAAACATCTAAACACCAAAATATGTAAACCTTGAATGGCTAACAAGGGATCACAAAAGACTGAAAGCCAAAATACTGAGAAAAAAAATGTTTTTTGCAGGGGAGCAACACCCCCTGCACCTTCCATGTGGGATGGTGTGCCCCTCATTCCCCCCGTGAATTATATATATAAACTCCAAGATCATTGTACTGTGGGGAAAGGGCAAATTCCCCCATCTTCACTGTGCACAATCTTGCACTGACTTAACATCAGCAGAAGTGATAAAATTAGTTTCTATCACTTTTGCCAGTGTTAAACATGTTTGAGATTATTTACTTATTTATTTACATGTGTTGACCGGGAGTGTCCGACTGGACTTAGGTCCATTTTCAGAGGAGGCCCGGGGAGAAAAGATCCACAGTTAAAATAAACAGACAGTAGTTACATTGGGTTACATAGCAATTAACAATTTAACATAGCAATTACTTACAACATATTTACAGATGAAGAACATAGTTCATCAGTAGACAACTAGAATCTTTATCTTTGAAGTACATAACAGACATTAACAGATGTTACAATAAGAAGTTCCTGCTGTATAATAAGTACTAGGCTTATGAGCATCTGAGCTTGCTATAATCAAGGTAGTTAGTGGAGATTACAAATGTTCAATTACATGGAGTGCGCTGCTCTAACTGGGTCTTCTTCTCCGTTTCCTGCTCATTAAACCTCAAAAGATCCTGCTGCCTAGTCCTTTCTGCCTCATTCACCCCCTGTTACAACCCTAGTAACCATTCATCTGCTGTTAAATCCACATTCTCCAGACATACTGCATTACCAAACAACGACTGGGAACTAGTCATCATAGCTCCATTGGCCCTTGATTCCCTCGTGGATCTCTTTGCCTTGTGGGTTGTCCTGCAACTGCATTTCTCCCCTGCCAGTTTATTCTTCTGATTACCTCTTACTTCTGGTTCTGAAAAGGCTCCAGCAATCAGCTGCGATGGTGCCACCATATCCTTAAACAATTCCTCCACCTGCACCATGATCTGGACCAGAGATCCTTCAAAACCTGGACTTCCACAATCTGTAAAGTAAAAAAACACATTAAGAGAAGCATGCCCAAAAAAAAAAAAAAAAATCACTCACTATTACCGTCCTCCAAGTTCCAACATACAGTATCAGCTAGTCCCAGGGGGGTGTAGTATTTGTCAGCATGGAAGAAGATGGTCAACAGACAGGGATGGTCTGCACCTCTCCCGTATAGGCTTTCAAATATTAGCTAAAACTTTGTCCTCCTCCATAGTGCCTTTTTTTAGGCAATGCCAAACTGAAAGTACTTCTGACATAGAAAGTCAAAACCAAAAAAAAAAAAAAAATCTAAGGGTATTAATGCTAGGAGTCTAAACAAGAAACTCCACTTCCTACAAGCTCTCCTCACCCTAGAGAATGCTAACATCTGTGCGGTCACTGACATATGATTTAAAGCCACAGAGAGCACCCCTGCAGTGCAAGACTATAATGCCTTCCACACATTTAGACTAGCTACTACTCAGATAAGGACTAAAGCTGGAGCAGTCTCGTTTTACATAAAAAAAAAAATGTAAATCAAGTCTGGTCAAACAGGATGATGCCACTGAGCTTCTCCACATTCAGATCACCATAGGGAAAATCCCATACCACTTCCTTGCAAGTTATAGGTCCACCTATATGACCCAGGAAATGCGTAACATGTATTTAAGTTTACTGGAAACCCTCACCATCTATCCCAATACTATATTCATGGCTGGCTTTAATTACTCCACTATATATGACACTAAATGTTCACCGCAGAGATTCCTGAAATTTGTAAACACAAAAGCCCTGGACCAGATTATCAATATGCTGGGCAGGAGTGCAAACATATTGGATCTGGTCATCACTAATATGGATGAGTGCTGCATACCCCCTAATGTAATGTTCTCTCTGGTAAGGTCAGACCACAAAATGACCGCCTTTGAAGTAAAGTAAAACCTAGAGTCCCATCTAATCCTGCAATATTCAGGAACTATTACTATTAGATGATAATTTGGCAAAATTTCAAGCCTCCCCTAAACCCAATGGACAGTGCTACGTACATGGTACTGTTCAAACATGTTAATAGCTGCATATAAGCAGCAATACCCAGGTCTATATTATATCATCGAAGATGCACATAAACAAATGGCATTTCATCAGAAATGCCATTCATTGAAACCCCCTCCCCCCCCCAGTAATTATATATACCAACTCCAGGATTGCACTATGGTGGGAAAAAAAGCAAATATCGTGATCCCCACCGTAATATGATCTCACTCAGAACACTTTGACAAATGGCATGCTCCATAAAATGCCGTTTGAAATGCTGTTCGATGATGTGAATTTTCAATGAAATAATAGGGACCCGCAATTCCCACCAGGAATAAGTACAGAACTAACTCAAAAAACAAGCCATCCTGGTGGAATCACAACATTTGCAGGATGTATAACAGAAGGAAGAAAATCATGGCAGAAATTAGAAGGTGAAACATCTAGCAGGATAAAACCACTCTTATCAAGCTGAATAAACAACTCAGAAGACATATAAAGTCTACCAAAGCCAAATTTCAGGTAAATTTGGCCTCCCAGTCAAAGGCAACCAAAAGACATTTTTAGCAATGTTTGGAGCTGGTTATACTGAGCCAGAAGATATAGAAAAATTACTGGCAGATAAATTAAGCTCAAACTTTACCCCTCCCCCTAGCCTACCCTCAAGAAATACCATCAAATATAACTCCTCCTACTATCACTACGGAACAGGTTCTTAATCCTCTCACTAAGGCGAAGAACACTGCATTGATGGACTCAGACAATATCCCACATTGCCATCTAAATCACATGAAACATAACTTATCAGGCCGCTATTTAACTGTAGCCTCCAAACATGCTTCATACCTCATGAATGGAGAACAGCAACCATCATCCTTCTGCACAAAGGTGGGCCATCTACAAACCCTGGAAACTACAGACCAAAACATTTGACTAGTCTCACATGCAAAACCATGGAAGGAATTATTACAGAAATGATCAATAATGACATAAGAAACCTCCAGGCTCTGGACCCAATTCAGTTTGATTTTGTCAAGGGCAAGTCATGCCTACTCAACATGGTGGACTTTTTTGAGAAGGTCACCAAAGCAATGGACATGGTCAAAATGGTTCAAACTGCCTACCTTGACCTGGTCAAGGTATTTGACATATTATCCCATTTGACAATTGTTGACAAACTCAAGAGGTTAGGTACAAACTCTTACGTCACCTGGTGGATAGCTAACTGGTTGACAGACAGGACCCAGGAAATTAGAATTGAGGAGTCTACCTCTACAAAGAGGTCAGTCACCAGCAGAGTCCCTCAGTGATATGTCCTGGGACCTCTCCTTTTTGGATTCTATTTATCTGAAGTCAAGGCCAATGTCAAGAGCCTTTGGCTGACTAGATTTGCAGACAATTGCAAATTAGGAGCAGTCATGGAATCCCCCACCAACACTTTTGTTTCCTGAGAAGGGCTGACATAGACAAATAACTTGTGTCAAAGCCATGGACGAAAACTAAATTCCAGAAAATGCATAATAGTATCCCTCAGGAAGTCAGTCACCACTGGTATCTAACAAATTAACAACACACCTGTAAGAGCCGACCCACTAGTCAGAGACTTGGGGACACATATAGGCAGTAATCTCGCCTTTAGCAATCACGTGTCTACTGTAGTGAGAAAAATCGTTCTATATTGTACAACTTACAGATAAAAGTAAGGCATCTAGGTCCAAGGAGATCATTGTTGCACTATATTTGGCATTCATTGGAACTATCTTTGAGTACAATGCCCCATATGTACCTATACAGGCACATCCATCCATTGGAGCAACCACAGAGTTTCCTCACTGAAAGAATACAGGGAATAAATAACATGTCCTGTGCAGACAGCCTCAAGGCCCTATCTCTGTATAATTTCCCCTCCAGGCTGTTGAGGGAATATCTCCTCCTGGCATGCAAGACATCATCAGAACCCACTCTGATGGGCCTTCTGCATATCTGGAAAACAAACAGCCCCAGAATTACACATTCTAAAGACTTAATCTTTGCCTGTGATATAAATAGGACCTGTTGGATAGACAGGTATGTATCCCAGAGACTACCCCTTCTCTGGAACAGGCTCCCCATCCTTGTGAAGCAAAGTTCCTCATCAACCCAATTCAGGTGTAACTTGGACAATTGATGGGGAACAGGAAATTCAACCCTGGTTTGGCACCTATGTCAGTTATGGACACAGGTGTACTATAAATGATTTATCTCCAAGGCCCCTGCTCATACATGTTTCATCTTTCAAGCCCCTACTTACATTTACCAAAGGTACCAGAACTTGTTAGAGATTTGGGGTGCATGACTAGGCTTAAAAAAGCCCCAGTGGTCATTAGCCTAGTACACACCTATAGACTGGAGGACTTTCTTCACCTCCTGTTCATGAAGTATATCTATATCTACATCTATCTATCGAGCTATCTAGCTGTCTATCTAGCTATCACTCTATCTATCTATATATATATATATATATATATATATATATATATATATATATATATATATATATATATATATATATATATTTGTCTCCACAACTCTCTTTTTCCCATTTTGCACATGGGATTGGGGTGTCACTTCACTAGTGACCATTATCAAGAGACAAGGTTTACACTGCCAGGTGGCTAGCCCTGTAGCCGTAGTTATTCCACACCACACACTCGCACACACATTCACACCTATGGCTAATTTAGAGTATCCAATCAACTTACTGCATGTCTTTGGAATGCAGGAGGAAACCGAAGCACTGAGAGGAAATATATGCAAACACAGGGAGGACTAGCAGACTCCACAGAAAAGGTACCCCCTGCCAAGAATTGAACTGGGGAATCTCTTGCTGTGAGTTGACATCTCTATCTGCTGTGCCACTTTATCTAGCTATACATATCGATAGATATAGATGTTTTTTCAGACCCCTCAAAGCGCTTCTTACAATCACTGTCCGACGAGGGATGTACAGCACTCACAGCGATGTGCACACCTGAGATCATCCAACACATACTAACTACAGTATCGTACAACAGAATATTTAATAGTGGCTCCTCTGCCCCAATGTTATGCCTGAGATCATCCAACACATACTAACTACAGTATCGTACAACAGAATATTTAATAGTGGCTCCTCTGCCCCAATGTTATGCCTGAGATCATCCAACACATACTAACTACAGTATCGTACAACAGAATATTTAATAGTGGCTCCTCTGCCCCAATGTTATGCACTGCTTACTGAAATGCACTAAACTCATTTCAGAACCAATTAGCCCCTCCCTACCCTCACGTGGAACAATGAACAAATCCATGTTGCCTTCCTCCTGGATGGCAGGTTGTCCTTATTCCTAATATCCATTTGTTAACCAGGCAGATATACGCCAAACCCCTTCCTCCCCTGATGTTCACTAGGCACACAGCCCCTTTACAGGGGTAACATCTGATTAAGTGACTCGCTGAAGGTCACACAGTAAGAAAATGAAAGTTGTTGGAATCAGACCCTGTACCACATGAACTATGGCTTACAGCCTCAACTCTTGGACCTGCACCCCTTTTGTCATGTGATGTATTGCCTCTTCCCTTTTACCCCACGGTTCCTGTACACCTACCTGAAATTTGGGCGAGCATTTACTGAGGTAAAACTGAACAGGCCAGCAGTAACCTCCTAAACTATCTCATGTCATATACTCTTAATTTAAATTTTTTATTAATTTTATTTTATTTTATTATCATTATTTAATTTAATTATCCATATTTTATTTTTTTTTAAACACGCTGCACCTGGAGCTCTCACTCATCATGTGCAACTCCTGATTATGTCCTGGGATACAGCTTGAATTAGCCCCCACAGACCCTTTACTGCAAAACTCTCTCTTCATCTCATAACTCAGTCCTGAGCTGCCGTTTTTCTTTATTTCTATATCTATCTCTCACTCTCTCAATCTCTGTATGTACAGTGGATATAAAAAGTTTAAACACCCCTGTTAAAATGCCAAGCTTTTGTAATATAAAAAATGAGACCACAATAAATCATTACAAAACTTTTTCCACCGTTAATGTGACCTATAACCTGCACAATTCAATTGAAAAACAAACAAATCTGTTAGGAGAAAAAATACAAAAAATAAAAAATGTACAATACGCTAGTTGCATAACTGTGCATACCCTTCAACTAATACTTTGTTGTGTGTGCATACCCTGTTGAATCACTTTTTGATTTAATTACAGCATTCAGTCTTCTTGGGTAGGAGTCTATTAGCATGGCACATCTTGACTTGACAATATTTGCCCACTTTTCCTTGTAAAAGCGTGCCAAATCTGTCAGATTGCGAAGGCATCTCTTGTGCACAACCCTCTTCAGGTCACCCCACAGATTTTCTGTTGGATTTAGGTCTGGGTTCTGGCTGGGCCATTTCAAAACTTTAATTTTCTTCAGGTGAAGCCATTCTTTTGTTGATTTGGATGTATGCTTGGGGTCATTGTCGTGTTGAAAGGTGCAATTCCTCTTCATCTTCAAATTTCTAGCAGACGCCTGAAGGTTTTGGGCTAAAAGTGGCTGATATCTGGAACTGTTCATAATTCCCTCCACCTTGACTAAAGCCACAGTTCCAGCTGAAGAAAAGCAACCCCAAAGCATGATACTGCCACTACCATGCTTCACTGTGGGGATGGTGTTCTTTTGGTGATGCGAAGTGTTTTTGCACCAAGCATACCTTTTGGAATTGTGGCCAAAAATTTCAACCTTGGTCTCATCAGACCATAACACATTTTCCCACATGCTTTTGGGAGACTTGATGTATTGTTTTGCAAATTTTAGCTGGACCTGGATGCTGTTCTGTGTAAGAAAAGGCTTCCATCTTGCAACCCTACCCCACAGTCCAGACATATGGAGAATACGGGAGATTGTTGTCACATGTAGTACACAATCGGTACTTGCCAGAAATTCCTGAAGCTCCTTCAGTGTTGCTGTAGGTCTCTTGGCAGCCTCCATGACCAGTTTTCATCTTGTCTTTTCATTAGTTTTGGAGGAGCATCCAGTTCTTTGCAACTTCTTTGTCACTGTTGTCCCATATTTTCTCCACTTTTTGTTCATTATCTTCACTGTGTTCCATGGCATATCCAATGCTGTGGAAATGTTTTTGTACCCTTCTCCTGACTGATGCCTTTCAACAATGAGATCTCTTTGATGCTTTGTAAGTGAACCATGGCTTTTGCTGTAGTAGGCAACTGAGTAAATGTCAGGAAAATCCTACTATAATAGCTCAGCTTTATTTGGGGTTAATCAGAATCTCTTTAATTCATGCCAGGTGTGTACCCAAGAAGACTGAATGCTGTAATTAAATCAAAAGGTGCTTCAACAAAGTATTAGTTTAAGGGTGTGCACACACAACAAAGTATTAGTTTAAGGGTGTGCACACTTATGCAACCAGCGTATTGTACGTTTTTTATTTTTTATATTTTTCCCCAACAGATTTGTTTGTTTTTCAATTGAATTGTACAGGTTATAGGTCATATTAAAGGTGGGAAAAGTTTTGAAATGATTTATTGTGGTCTCATTTTTTTATATCACAAAAACTTGACATTTTAACAGGGGTGTGTAAACTTTTTATATTCACTGTATGTGTATATATATATATATATATATATATATATATATATATATATATATATATATAGATATACATATATATATATATATATATATATATATATATATATACACACACACACACACACACACACATATATATATATATATATATATATAAATCTATATTTATGTATAGATACTGTGGCTGGCCCATCTGCTTCCTTATGACTGGCACTCACCGCAATCCACACACTCATCACCCCTCCAGAAAGACTTCTCCCAACCATAGAAAGGCCTGCCCCCTCACTAATGATGAAGCCACACATCTGCATCAAAGAGGCCTGGTCAAGAAGCCTCAGAAGATGCTCCGGTCCCTGCCATTCTTCCCTATGAACGAAAAACCTCACCTAGGCTAAAGCAATGCCCATGTTCTACCAATGAGACTTGCAGCCTAACTAATCCCATGCAACAGCAGATCTAAGTCCCCATAACAAGGATTCCTAGAAAGCCAGCTGTGACCTACTGTGCCAGGACAACACAAAAAAGCAGGTCTAAGTCCCCAAAACCCCCATCTACAGCTATACCTCTCAACCATTTAGAGCAAGAAGTCTGGACAAAGACCGACAAAATGAGGGGACAAAGTCCCAAAATATGGACATATTTTAAATATTGTTCCTATAAACTTAGAAAGTTGCAGGTTTTTTTTAATGTATGTTTTCTAAAGGATTTGAAGTCAGAAACTCAAATGTATGTCATTATTTAGTGATGTCAGTCCTCATATCATCCCAGTGATTTGCCAGAAAACTACAAGTTTTATGAGGAACAGACCAAAAATATGAGCCAAAACATTCTATGAAAATCTGGCCAGTTGAGGGATATGTCCACAGCCTTAGCTCCCACTACCAAAATGTGTTTCCTGGTAATGGGAGCATGCGCACACCGCTCAGTAGCCAAGAGCGGTAGGAGGATTGGGGGGATGCTAATATACAACTTATACCTACCTCACCTGCACTCCATCCCCAAGCTAACTACCAGCCCATTAATGTTACATATTTTTACTTATGCTATTATTATTATTATTATTATTATTATTATTAATAATAATCATTTTAATTTTTTATAATTTTAACTACAGTGTAACACCCATACAGGCCCACAGAAGGGATCCTTTTTACCAAAAGAACCTGAAGGCTAAACTACCTTCTACACATAAAACATCTGGTCACTTTGGCATAGGCAAATGGCACCACATGCACCTGGCACCCATGCCAAAGAGGCCAAACTATCCTCAAACCAGCCTATAAATAACATCTCCCTTACAAATGTACCCAATGACCTCACTTTCTATCACCATCTCCCTCTAGCTAATCAACAACTACCCCCCCACTTTAGACGGATCTACTTTAGTAGATCAAAATACTATAACACTGAAACTCATAAAGACAAGATGAAAACATTGCAAATTCATATCTATGAATGTTAACAAAGAAGAATGTTTAAAACAATGAATCAACTAATGCGCATGTCTGGAAGTCACCGGAAGATTTGAATGAACTTTGAGTGAAACACAAAAACAAATCTATATATTAATACATACAACTTAAACAAAAATACAACTTTTCCAATGTTTTTGTAGGGTAGCAAGCCACCCTGCTCCCTCGTGTGGGGGCTGCACCCTCCACACCCCTTACAAATTATATATATATACCAACTCTGAGATCAGACCACAGTGGGGAAAAGGGTTAATTTCCTGACCCTCACTGTACCATGTTCTCTATTCACACTCAGTAAACATGAAACTTTTTCTCTTACATATTATGTTACACTGAAGAAGATGTCTTTCTGAATTTAGTGCGTCCATTCAAATTCTCCAATTACTTCCAGACATGTGTATTACTTGATTCGTTGTTTCAAACTTTCAGCTTTGTTTATAATTAGATGGGTATTTGCAAAGTTTTCATCTCGTCTTTGAGTTTTAGTGTTATGGTATTTCGATCGACTAAAATACATCCCCTTAGACACCAGCACACATGCTCTTTACTCAACTCATCTTCCTAAACTGAGAATCAGGAAAGAATATGGACAGATATGTCAGCCTGGCAAACGATATTTATTCCCACAGCACTAGGATACAGGATAGTCTCATGTTTAAAGCCTGTGACACCGTAACATTGGTGAGGCTGTTTAGAGTAACACATTTTGTAAGAGACTCAAACCCACAGCCAAAGAATAAAGTTCATTGCCAACTCAGAGCCTTGGCTGTCGAGCTAAGGTGTCAGATACCATTTGAAAATGAAACACTGTTCCTTAACTAGAAGGTTCTTCATCAGCAAAACATGCAAAGATGGAAATTCCTGTTACGAATTATAAGCCATCTGGTATCAACCTATTGAAGGCCTATAAAATAAAAAAAAAGTGTTTCCTCTTTGAACCATACTGTAGGTAAGGTACATTTACCTTTCGGTCTATAGTAGTTTGGAAGGGGAGACAAAATAGAAATGAATCGGTAAGTTCTTCACTGATAGCTGTTTGTAAAGTTTTAAGTAAGAGTTATGTTTTTCTACACTGGTGCTTCTGTGCAGAAAGCATTTTTTCATAATGGCTCTGTCATTTATGAGCACATGTGGCAGTAATTTCATTAACATTTTATAGCATGCTGTGATGTGCCTGTAAACTGGCATTTATTCTCCTGTATTTTGAGTTGGTCGTATGTCCCACTCATGATGAAAAACAGAAGCCTAACTTTTGAACACAGCTGGCAGACCTAGCTGAGAGCAGATGTCTCTGTCAGTAATGCATACTGAGAAGATTATCATCTTACGGCAGTAGACAGACTTAACATGATTTACCTGAAATATTATTGTAGAAACTCCTTTAAAGTGCCGTAATGAATAAGCTTTGCAACTTTATGCAATAATGTATTTAATGCATTGCAGACTTTGTATTAGCAGTTTGAAAGGGGCGCTGGTGTTGTCAATGTTTGTTTAAACTTAATCACACCATAGCTACAGCCTTGTATGCTTAAAAACAAAATGATTCCTACAGAAACATGGGATGCAGCACTAATGATCCTTCTTGGTAGGTATTTGATTGGGAATATCCATCTTTTGGCTTTTGTTCTTGGAAGCTCCCATATCAATGCGCATGTGTCCCTTGCCAGTATTTGTCATGATATGATATGTCGAACCATGAGACCATGCCTAACTCCTGAGCTATCCATTCTTTTTATGCATCTTACACATTTCAGATGATGATATTGATGCCAATTGTCATAAAGCTCCATTTTCATTGCCTAAAGCATCTATGCCATTGATGTGTTCAGGTAACCCTCATAGTATGAGCAAGGACCCACACCATTACTGTCATTACTGGCTGAAGGAGGGGCATAACATGCAGCATTGCCATAAGTACCAGCAGTTCAGCCTAATCTGAACCACCTGAAAACCGAGCAAGAAGACTTTTTTTAGCTTACTTTGCAACTTGGGGAATGGTGTACTGAAAGTGCCTAGTTTAAGCACCATCTGATGGTTGAAGAGCTGGATGGCAGACATTAGTCCCCATTTCAACTACAGGATAACTTCCTGGTCCCCTTATTCTGCATCATGGTCATCAGCTAACATAGACCTGAGTTCACGTTTATCCTGTGTTGAATGACCTACAAGAGGTGCTTTTCAAACAAACACCTTTCAAAGATGTGGCTTGAGTTGTTAGCACTCCCCAAAAAATGGTAAGTATGTACTCACAACTGTCCAGTTCCAAAGGGGTGATCCACAGAGTCTTCAAATGGGGCACAGATATGACAGTTGGGACCAAGGATTCTTCCCTTCCCCAGGCCTCACTCGGATCTGGTATGGCTTAATGTCAAAGAATAAGGAAGGCTCACTCAGTCCAGCTTCACGTAGACCTATCCTTAAGGTTGGAGGGACACACCCGTAGGGAACATAACCAAACTCCAACAGTGAACCCAGGCTTTTCAAGTCTCCACACCCCTGTTGGCAGGTGTATTCCTAAAAGCTAATAGACTGCCACCTGTCAGCTGGCACTCAAAGGTTTCACATTCAACATTATATTAGCTGTGCACAACTGTAGCTAGTCCGGACCAGGTGATGCATAAATTTCCCTTCCTCTGTATCTCCTGGGAACAGCTATAGAGCCTGGAGTCCATTATCTCTGAGCCAGATTTTTTTATTTTATTTTATTTTATTATTGTATTTGCTTGTTAACTGGGTAAGTGAAGCTGGTCCTTCTTTGTACCACTTTCAGCCATGGCCGAATCTACAAGAGCAATTGAAATATATATATATATATATATATATATATATATATATATATATATATATATATATACATATATATATACATACATACGTGGACAACATAGTGTAGTCAGTCAAACAGCATGCTTTTGGGAGATGCAGAGGAAACTGGAGTATCAAGAGAAATCCCACACAGACATGGAGAGAACATGCAAAACTTCACACAGACAGTGATTGCATGTCTGAATTAAACCTCAGATCGTGGAAATAAGAGGCAGTTCTCTACTGGATGGCCCCTTCCTTTAGGAAAAAAAATATAGTTCATGAATTCCACAGAATGGCTTGCTGCCTCTATTCCTTCTCTTTGGAAATTACTGAATGAATTCCTATGGAAGAAGGAGGGGGTGGTCCTGGGCCATCTCCGAGTCTGACCAAGGATGTCATTTCCTACTTCATACTTCACAAACCAACTCTTCCTGCGCGTGGGTAATGCACGGCCCCCAATAACAGCATAACAACAAAAAACAAGATCGGAGCCAGCAAGTGAGATCCAAAAAACTGTATTAATTCAAAGCATCAAGCAGAAAAAACACATACCGGTTTCGGCTGGTAAATTACACAGCCTTCATCAGTGTATCAAACTCCAAGTATTTTCTGCCTGTTAAATACATTTGCATACATTCCCATTGGTGGAAACCTTATAAATATTCATTAAGTCCTGGAGGGAAAAGCCCACCCAGCTTAATGATCCACTTTTTTTCTCTCCTATTTAAAATATCATGCCAACCACTTTTATTTCTACGGTCACCCTGAATCACATCAATAATGGTAAATAGAAATATAGCAGATGGGTGTGACAATTGGTGCTTGTACAATGCATTTGTAAGCTTCTTTTGTTTCATATTACTGTAATGTTCTGAGATCATAACCTTAAACATCTGGAAGTTTGACCAATATAAAATGCCCCACATTTGCATGTGGCCATATAAATGGCCCAATCACTGCTACAGTTGCAAAAAATATTAATATCAAAAACCTTTGGACAATTGCGACTTGAAAATTCCTTTGTGGTACATATATATTTACAATTCACACAATGACCACAGGGGAAACAACCATGGAGACTGTGTCCAATGGGCGAAAATACAACAGGAGGCCACAATGTCATTTGTGGCAGAACTTTACAAATTCCACAATCGGGCTATAGATAGGGGGCTGTCTGAAATTAAGATTTTGGCAGATAAGTTAAAAAACTTTGAACAGGAAGCTTCTTTTGAAGTCAAATTGAATAGAGTGGGTCAAGATTTGAAGAAATTTGATGCCGAATTACGGTCACGTAAGATGAAAAAATTTCATAGAGACCAAGAGGATTATTCCCGGGGCAACCCATTTTCATTTCAATCTAAACATGTGAGATTTAATAACCTCCCAAATTCAGACAAAAAAAGGAAAAGGCCCAGATCCATCTTGAGGAAAAGTAATCATAACGGTACCTTATCATGTGATGATACATCCTCAGGTACTGACAATGAATCCATGATAGCTACAGGATCACCATTGCCCAAAAGAAGCCCGGGTTTAGCCCCTTTAGGAGCACACGTAGACGGGGTGGGCGGAAACACAAAAGGAATACACAACGTACAGGGACTATTGGAGTTGGCATTGGGGACTTAAATAAGAAAACTGTTAATAATATTCTAAATTTGTCTGATTGTGTCTTGTCTGATTTACATGTGAAAATCTTGAATAAAGGCCTCAATTTTATTCCTGGCACTGTCATTTCTGAAGACACATTTGCACAAGATTTGTCTAGTTTTTGTAGATTGGTTAACTTGAAAATGTTTTTTGGAGATTCTGGTCTGGACTTTGAAAAAGGGAAATTTACATATCACCCATCAAATTTCTCCCCACCTATGAATGCTGTGGTTCATCAATTTCAAAACAGTGTCCTTAGGGATGTTCATTTTCAAGGGTCAAGTTTGGCCTGGAAACATAACAATATAACTTTCAAGGAAAAACAAGCTATGCTGGAACTCCAGAAAAACAAACAAATTGTGATTACAGCAGCAGACAAAGGTGGAGCAGTTGTAGTACAGAATTGGGATGATTACAACAGTGAGGCCCACAGACAATTATCAGACACTAGATATTATATCCATATGTCCAATGACCCTGTACATAGATTCACTAAGTGTATTGAACTTTTCCTCAAAAATGCTTTGGATAGGGGTATAATCTCTAAAGAAACTTTATTTCAACTTACAATAAAGGATTGTGATTCTCAATATATTTATTTCCTTCCGAAGTGCATAAAATCTCACCAACCCACCGGGAGACCTATTGTGTCTGGTAGGAAATATTTAACTGAACCCCTGTCTTTGTTTTGACAAAACATCTTAAACCTCTGTTGGGTTTCCTTCGTCAAGATTAAAAGACACTACAAGTTTTTACAAATCATATCTGATGCTCAGTTGGAAGAAAATTGGTATTTATGTACGCTGACGTATGTGCCTTATATACCAATATCCCACACCAAGCTGGCCTTCGGCCTTGGCATACTGGTTGGAATATGCAGGTCTATATGGTTCTACATTCAATGAATTCTTGGTCGACATGGCTAGATATGTCCTGACTTGCAATGTTTTTACTATAAAACAATTGTTATTGGCAAATTAAAGTACGGCTATGGGGCTTCTTTGCCCCATATATGCCGACCTTTTATGGCTTATGTCGAAACCAAGTTAATCTATGATGGCACTAGAAATACTTTTCTTTCACAAATGGATATTTGGAGACGATATCTTGATGATATCTGGTTAGTGTGGAGGGGTACTGAGTCTAGTTTATTGGCTTTTGTAAAATATTTGAACAACAATGAGTGGGGTTTAGGGTTCACGGAACAACATGATACCCATAGGATGATTTTGTTGGATGTGGTCATACGGAAACTCCATGATGGCACACTTGAGAGTGAGACATATAGGAAGTTCCCCCAATACAATTCATTGTTGCATGCTACCAGTTTTCACGCTCCACACATAGCCAATAACATCCCGAAATCCCAATTCATCAGAACTAAACGGATATGTTCACAACATTCAACATATCAAAAAAATTCGGAGGACCTCATACACAGGTTTAAGCAAAGAGGGTACAAAGAAGGGGTTGTAGTAAATGCCAGGAATCAGGTGCAAGGCATGGAGCGTAGTCAGTTGCTTCAATATAAGGATAAGGACAAGGCCAACATTTCATCTAGGCCACTTAGACTTACAACAACTTATGGGAGAAACACTATTGGTTTTATAAATATTCATTGGAATATTTTGCAGAGTGATCCAGAAGTTGCTAGGGTTATCCCTGATGAATGTATGTGTTCATACAGAAATGGTAAAAACTTGAAATCTTATTTCAACCATTACAAAACCAGGGATAGAATGGGTAGGGACAAAATACAAACTACCATTTCTGGACACAGTCTCCGTGGTTGTTGCGGCTGTGGTCATTCTGGGAGTGGTAGATAGATATGTACCACAAAGGAATTTTCAAGTCGCAATTGTCCAAAGGTTTTGATATTAATATTTTTGCAACTGTAGCAGTGATTGGGCCATTTATATGGCCACATGCAAATGTGGGGCATTTTATATTGGTCAAACTTCCAGATGTTTAAGGTTCGTATCTCAGAACATTACAGTAATATGAAACAAAAGAAGCTTACAAATGCATTGTACAAGCACCAATTGTCACACCCATCTGCTATATTTCTATTTACCATTATTGATGTGATTCAGGGTGACCGTAGAAATAAAAGTGGTTGGCATGATATTTTAAATAGGAGAGAAAAAAAGTGGATCATTAAGCTGGGTGGGCTTTTCCCTCCAGGACTTAATGAATATTTATAAGGTTTCCACCAATGGGAATGTATGCAAATGTATTTAACAGGCAGAAAATACTTGGAGTTTGATACACTGATGAAGGCTGTGTAATTTACCAGCCGAAACCGGTATGTGTTTTTTCTGCTTGATGCTTTGAATTAATACAGTTTTTTGGATCTCACTTGCTGGCTCCGATCTTGTTTTTTGTTATTTCCTACTTCATATCTCTAAAGGAGGTATATTCCCAGTACAACCCCCCAACTGTGTGTAATGAGATCCTGATCTGGCATCCTAGCCTGGACTTTTACACAGTTTCTTCACTCCAGGACAGGACTCCGATATCTCAGTACCTTGGAAGTTTACAAGGAATCTAAGCTTTGGACAGAGTAGGTAAAGTGTGTCCTCCTCTGCCACACTAGGGCTTAGGGTGCTCATATTTCTCTTTCACCTGTATAAGTTCTAGTCTTTTCTAATGGATCGGGCACTGAAAAGCTTTCAGCTCTTTCTCTACAGCTTTTTCAATGGGTTACCATGTTGATTATGATGATAATTGCTATATGGTCTTGCATAGTTTTTAATGGAGTGATGCTATTACTGTGGTGCCAGGCTTAGACATGTGCCTGCACAGGGTGGCATGGGTGAGAAGCTCTTCAATCAAGAAGGAGCTCAGAGCAGCTGTTATGCATGCCCTTTGCTGGGAATACAGATATCCTTTTTAAACAGGTCTTGCAAAAGAATGAATAATGACAACCAGAAGACAAAACCAACCCTAACTATTGTAGTGTTTGATGTCCATAATGACCTCCCCCCTTCAGCATACTCATCTTCTTCTAGACACAGCCAATGCTTCAAGATGAAGAAGCCCCTTCACCAAGAAAGGAAATCCATGAAACATCACATAGTCCATCCCTGGCAAAAATCAGTAAAGTCACCCATGAGGATGACTTCATCAGCCCAGCAATTACAGTCCTAGCTGTTGTCTAGGGCTGTTCGGGCAGATTATTCTTTGAGTTTACCCTGGCTTTGGAGACTCATGAAAGACCAGTAGATTTACAATATGGTCACAGGTTGCTGTGTCTCTGAACTCTTAAGTTCTGCCCCAGAATGGGCTCCATTTAGAGACCAACATCTGTCTGCATAGTTCTTGGAGATAGACCAGAACTCTACTCCTTAGCCTGTACTGGTGCTACAGAAGGATAAAGTCCTGACTACAGTCCAGGTCACCTGAGTTTGACTAGCAGCTTGGGTGCTCAATGGCACAGACATGAAGGATGGCTATGTCCTCCATGGGGGTAAGGATTGGTGGTTTTCTGCTCGACTCAGAATACTGGCTGGAGAGCAGAGGCTATTCTTGATGTGAGGAAATGGTGATGGGAAGATATGGGTGTAGTTGCTCAAGCTGGTGTGGTACATACATGCACAGACAAGGGAGCATTGGCAGCCCTTCCAGTGACACAAGTGTTTATGTCACCACCAGAGGTGGGGTTGAAAAAAATACTCTCACTGCTGAGCTGCTAGTGAGATTACAAATCACCCTCATGGCTACCTGGATGATGCCCCACGCGGACAGTGTTGTGTCTGATGCCTTTTGTATACCTGGAGGTACAGATGTTGCAGGGAGCTGTAAGAAATCAGTAGCTGCTGAGTCATTGTGTACTTATGGAATTTCATGTTGTATTTCATCCCTCTCGCTTGGCTCTAGAGTGATAGACAATCCCCTCTAATATTCTGGAAGGTCCTGATTCTGGATGTTTCACTAGAGGGATGGCAGTCTACCTCATCTTCTCCACAGTTCAAGGGAAACGGTCCCCCTGGAGAGAGAAAGAGGGGACCTGTATACCAACCAGATGGAGATGTAGGCAGTCCTGTTCAGTTTATGGGCTCTAGAGATAAAACTACTTCTAGATCCAGCCTAAATGTTATTATTTTATGGCACTCAAACGAAGAAAGAGGCATGCAGTCATACCCTGTCCCATGCAGAAAGCTTTTGTGTGCCTGGTGGTGGGCTATAGATAAGGGTATTACTCTCTGAAGTCACATCCAAGAGGGAATAAATGTGATGGCAGACTGCCTAAACTATTTCTCTATTGCTGCCCTGGAGCTGGTGATTTGTGAATCTTGTCTACTCTGAATCTCCCAGGAATTGGGCATCCAAATTATTGGCGTATTTAATAATCAGGAGCACATGGCCCTTGCTTCTGTATTGTTTAGTGCAACAAAGCAAGTAGAAGTTCTTGGTGGATACATTTTCCATGCTGTGACAGGGGAGACTCCTGTCCACATCATTCCATTATTTCAGGTGATTCAGTGCCAAATCATAAAATTATGGGAAGAAAGAACAAAATGTATCCTTATTAGTCTTAGTTTTGTGTGATTTCAGGTTCTGAAGCCCCTGGTAGAACAGGAAACATTTGCAGCTAAAGACAATGGAGTCCTCTACAGCTATGGTGATAGCTATCACCACTTCAGGACCCAACTCCTATCGCAGACCCTCTGATATTGCCATGCCTCTCAGATGGGGTATGACAGATGACCATCAAGCCTTGTACCCAACAAATATAGTCTTCTAAGTGGAGAAGATCTTCCTTTTGGGCAGAGAGATAGTCATGGTTTTTGAATCAATGTGCATGTATGTATTCATTTATTCATTTCATTTAACTCCATTTATTTACTTTATTTGATAACCAGATAAGTGAACTGATCCAAAAAAAAAACCTTTTCAGTTATGTTCCAGACAAGATACACAAGCATACAAAGTGTGAATAATTATTAGCTATTCAAGTTCAATATACATACAAAAATACAATGTAAATGCTTGCAATGATGACAGTGTTTCCAATGTACATATAAATTAATAGAGCAGACAGATGATGAATTTGAAATATACGCTGACCGGTGACGATCACATGTGAATAACGTAAATGAGGAGCAAACACTGGTAGACAAAAGTTGTGCCACTTACCGCTAAGCATTTACAGGAGGTTGACGGAGTAAGATAAAAACTGAGTGTGTGTATATAAGGAACAGATGTGCAAACCGCGGAAGCACGCTTGAAGAAAGTTCACTATACAGATGCTCCATACTTATTTCATGCATATCTAGGATTTGAATCTTAGTTATTCCATAGTCAGGGTGCAGGTCTTAGCTATTTCTGGCCATCTTGACCTTGTTTAGAGAAAGATATAAACACAGCACTGGCTGGTCAATCAGTTCCTTAAAGGGATTATGTACCTCCATCCATGTATGGTGAAGCCTCTCATCCTCATGAATTGAATGCCATGCATATCGGACTCATCTGCATCTCCCTCATTTAAGGTGTAAGTTTGGCAGCTTTGTGGTTTATCTGCAATAACCTATTTTTGGGATCTCAGAGTTTCATGCCCTTAATTGCAAAGGTGAATGCGCTGTCGCATCCTGAATGAAAACTGTCAATTCAGGTTTAGCTGGCAGTATGTATTCATGTTTAAGAAGATAGAAGAGCTGTTCCACTTCTTTGATGTGGGGAGAGAAGGGTTAGAACTCTCCAGAAAGACCTTTCTGAGCAGATTACTAGCTGTGTTATCTTTTGCAAACAGGCAATGTGTTGGTCATTGTAAAATTCTGCTGTCAAAGATCACTACTTCCAGGGTATTACTTTTTCTAGTAGTTGTCTCAAAAATTACTACATTGCACACATTTAGAACAAGGTTACTTAGCTGTGAATTACCAGGTACAGCAAACATTATTACTTGGGCTGTGACTCCAGATATCTTTCCATACTTCTAGACTTAGCTTCCTGAGCTTTCACATTTTAACTGTCCTCTAGTTCTGTTCTTGGTGTTTTTACCTGAGATACTTCCCAATTATAGATCCAACAAGGACAGTCCCTGATGTTAGACATAACCAATGCTTTCTTAGGATATCAGCTGATCTATGAAGGAGCCCTCTTTGGTGGGTCACAACTACCCATTCACCATCCATCTATGCTTTGTTGGCTCTTTCATCTAGTATCCAATATTGGAGTTCCTTGTAAACTCAGAAAATCCAGATTTATAAATTCTATTATTTTTCACCTCCAAACACTATTAGAAATGTAGTCAATATTTTGAATAACTATGTATTAGGTTGCTTGAAAGAGCCTATCCACTTCTGCAGTGTGCCTTACTACTAGCAGTACATATTGTATTCTTAATATTTCTGTGAATGTATTTCAGTCTGCTTGTGTTTTATCTGTTGTGGAAATTTTCTCCCCTTCTGTATAATTACTAATCAGCTACTGTAAAATGTCTGTGTGTTTTTGTGAAGCCTTTCTCCCCAGCTCATTGCAAAATATTTAATCTGTTGCAAGTCATTCTCCGCCTGTATATAATTACACAACTACTGTTTAAATATTTTTGAACCTGTTGTGCAGCTTTTCTTTCTGGGCCTTCACTGAAAACGGGTCATTACCTCAGTCATACTTTCCTGGTTATCAAAAGACAAACAAGACAACTAACATATATATGTGTATATGCATACATATCCTTGCAGCAATGTAGGAGGCAAATTCTCAGTGTTTTTTCTTAGTTGTCAAGATGTGAACTCACACAGTGGCTGGGGACAACTGACGTTCTGGAGTGAAGTGGTTTATCCTGGTGTGGTGCTTTATATTACAATATGCACCAGTAAAGGGCGCATTTCTGTTCATTGTATCTTCAGAGAAAAATAGCTAACACAGGGTGGAAGAAATGATAATCTTAACTGTAAGGCCATCAAATCCCTGCTAGGTCACTTGGTATAGCAAACATTTATCTGTTAGTTTCGTAAGGGCTGTGTTGAACTTGATACAGTTTTGATGAGACTGATTTTGGTTTGGAAAAGGGAATTACATCTTGTATTAGCATAGCCGGCTTTAGGCACCAGCGAACCCTGCGGTCACTGGGGGGCCCCTGTTCCTGGGGGGGGGCCCCAACCACACCAAGTTATTTTACTTAAATATTTTGTAACATGTCTGTCAAACCAAAAAAAGCTAGTACATCAATCTTGTATACTTAATAAACCAGGTGGGTAATGATGCTTATTTATATCTCCCTTAAAACTCAAAAATATCTTTGCTTATAGTAACAGCGTTTTATCAAGCAAGAGCCTTCACAATTCCATTAAATATTTTACCACTAACATAGAGTTTAGTTAAACCCTGCTGGTGGACATTCTGTACACTAAAACTAACAACATAGCCAACTTCTGGTACCTGCAATACCTGTGGCTGCAAGGGGGACCCCTTAATCATCCTCCACTGTGTGGGGGCCCCACAAAAGCTGCTGCTGGTTGGGGAAAATGAGAAGAAAAATGTATTAATTTCATGATTATTCTGTTTAACCTGAACAGGGCTGTGATATGATTCTGTTAGGATAAAGCTGATAATGAACATGAGCAAGATAAGCACTAGAGAGGTCAGCAGCCCAGTGACCAGTGTCCATGCATACCTTGGATTTTAAAAAGAGCTAATACTTCTGATCTTCATTGATGGTTTTCTCTTGTAGGGAGTTTTATAAATACTTGCAGAATACCAGATACTGTAACTCTCACCTTCTTCACTGAAGAATTCAGTGCAATACCAATAACAGCAGAATAAAGGCACAAAATCAGGAACACATTTTAAACATTACTCTGTGTGTGTGTGCGTGTGCAAAAATGTTAGTGAGTTTTATCTGTGCACAAACAACAATTCCAGGACACATAACATTATTCTTCTGAGTGTTAGTAAAAACTGTAGCTAACAAGAAATTATATTTGAGAAGCTCATAAAATATATCACGGAACATTCAGACACTTAGATCTTCTAAGACTCTGGGGGATCCTTACTCCCTAGACTGTATAAATGGATACAGGGGGCTCCCTAAATCATCCTTGACTGTGTGGGGGCCTCACAAACACTTGGTTAAGGAAAAATCAGGAGAAAAAATATATTAATTTTCTGATTATGCTCTTTAACCTGAACAGGGCTGTGATATGACACTGTTAGGATAAAACTGATAATGGCCTCTGCTCTCAACTGCACCCATTCTAAAATCAGCCCCATTCAGATGTGTGTACAGAAAGCTGCTGTAGGTTATATGGGGGGTTGTGGTGTTATTCCTCACAGTCAATCTTAGAGGTGTGCACATGAGGTCAGTAAGTTTACTATCATATGATCGACATTCAAAACACATTTCGAGTTAAAACATTGCCTCAGATATTCAAAATGGAATGTCGAGAAGATCAGAATCTCACAAACTTCCTAATGCGACTTCAACCATTCTTGACATCTGTGGACTGATGTCGAACACTACACATCACAGGACAAGACTATGTAGCAGGGGAAAGCCCCTCTGTGCCCCCCGATGAGGAGGACTGTACCCCCACACCCCAGCAGATTAAATATTCCTACTCTGAGATTGCACTACATTGGGGAAAAGTGCAAATATCCTGATCCACATTGGACAGTGATCTTGTCAGAAGGCCGACCACATATGTGCAAATGCACACTGCATTAGCTAACCAAAGACTCACATGAATGAAAGGGAGGTAGGTAGTTCCCAAATAGGACCTGTGTACCCAGACAACAAAGGGTTGCTAGTTTATTTTGAGCTACTGTTTTTGTCATCTTTGAAAATTAACCCTTGGGTACAGCTTACATCTTCTTTGAAAGAAAAAAAAATAAAACTGAAATTCTTTTATTTCCTAAATGGTTATTATGGTACTGTCTTGGGTCAGGAAATGTATGTTGAAAGGATGCAATGAAAGCTAAAGCTGAACAGCAAAACTTTCTTTACTTAATCATACTTTCTGTTCAAGCCATTATTGGATGAAAAGGTGTGTAAAAAGAAAAAAAAAACTTTAAAATGCACTTCAGAGCATATAGTATCTTGAAAAAGCTGAAAATTAAGACAAAATGTGAGAAAAGGAAGAAATAAAGCAATGTGCACAGTATGCGAAGCCCAAGATGGGGAGGGGGGAACGGGGAAGACTGAAGGATACTGTGTGTATGGGGAGGTCTGAAACTGTATGCCTAGGACACCATTTCACCTAAGTCCAGACCTGTATATAAAGTTGCTGCATATATCATTGCTGCAACTAAATGCCAGTAACTGTAAAATGTCCCTTTGTGAGATGGGCCAACACAGTGTAGTACACAAGTCTTGTAATGTAAGAATATTATAGCTAAAGGTCAGTGTATGCATACTACTCCTAAAAGTTTGCAGCATGAACTAAAAGGTTGCTTAGGAATGGTGGCAGTGACAGGGTGGTACATAGACTGGAAGTGCCTAGGGGGCCCCCCAGCTTGACATCTTCTGGGGTCCCCCAAAATGCTAACACCGGCCCTGTGTATTAGGCAGATACTTATTCTCCTGTTATAGCTGCAAGACCTTCTGGGGAATCTCTGCCCTTCTTTTGTTATTAGCAGAGCATGCAAGAGAAAGTGGGAGAGACAGATCAACACTGATTACTTTCATTGATTAGTTTATAAAAAAGCAGGTAAAACAAAGAGATGAATGCTTTGTCTTTATGGACTAACGTTTCAGTATGGCCCCGTATCTCATCCTACTGAAGGAGGTTTTTTGGAGGCCTGCATTGAGAAGGAGGGTAGGTAAGTTGTTCTGTAGGCCTAAAAAAAGATGTTTGGTAGCTCAGAGGAATTTGAGAAGCCTGTAGCCGAAATGCTTTTCTTTACAAATGATATAAGAGGATAAATGAGGAATATAAAAAAGTACTTAACAGGAAAAGACGGACAAATATCCAGCAGAGAGGAGTAGTACTAAGTCAGGTCATAAGCACAGGGTCAGCATTGCAGTTGCAAATGGCACAAGGACACACTGGTAACTATAATACACCATGCAATTCTAACTGGCATTGGTCATGAATATAAGTTACGTTTGCACAACTATTCTGACATTGTAAAACTTATTGTTTTATTTATTTATTTGCAGTTGGTTTACCAGGATAGTCCATTGGGTCACAAAGAACCCGTTTTCAATGGAGTCCTGGGGAGAAAAGCTTCAAACAGAAAATTACAGTGAAAATATCTTGTTACAAATTGTTAAAGTTATAGTTACAAAAGCCTAGTAAAAACAATTACAAATACAACAGAATAGTGATTAATATTACTATAGTACAATCAAAAGAGAGAATAAAATTTACAATATGATAACAGAGGTGACTTTACATATATGGTATGTTACACTAAGAGGTGCATGTTAAGCAATCGGTATCAAGGCTTAAACAAGTGAGATCAGGATGTATGAGATAGGAGGAGAAATGAAGAGAGGAGAGGAGATTATATGGGGTGATAGCAAGAGCATTCCCACTGGGAAAATAGATGAGAGTGAAGAGAATTTTTGAAAGAGCGGATGTTTGAGGTGGTGCGGATGGGTGGTGGTAGGGAGTTCCAGAGACGAGCTAGACTATAGGATAGGAGATTTTTTCCTGGGGGGGGCGAAATGGTTTATACAGTTCTATTAGGTTTTGGTTGTTAGATCTAAGTAGTCTATCAGGGAGGTGCATTTTGAAGGCAGAGGAAAGGGAGGGACAGAGGGAAGGGTAGAAAATTAGCTTGTGGGCAACAGTAAGTTGAGTATAGGTAAGATGATTGGTAAGTTCAAACCATTTTAGTTTGTGGAGAGATGAGCAATGGTGTGAAGTGGACTTATGGCCAGTAGCAAACTTGGCAATTTTGTTATAGCAAGAGGAGAGTTGTGATTTGAGTGACGATTGTAGGTTAGTTAGGAGTGGGGCACCATAGAGGAGGGAGGGGATGAGAAATGTGGTGGAGAGGGTGATTTTAGTGGAGGGTGTTAAATAGCGATTTTGTCGATAGAGCATACCAAGTTTTTTATGGGTTTTTTTGATATTAAGTTGAAGATGGGAGCAGAATTTGAGCTGACTATCAATTTGGACACCTAATAATTTGGCCTCTGAAACGAGTTCAATGGGTGTATTACTATGACTAGTGATAGGGAATGTACTTATATTATAAGAGGTGGCTTTGGATGGGGTGAATAGCATTAGTTTGGTTTTAGATGCATTTAGTGCGAGGTGATTTTTTTTCATCCATAGTTCGGTGGTTAAGAATGCATCTTGTGTGAGCTTTAGAAGGGTAGGTATAGAGGTAGCAGGACAGATAATAGTTGAATCATCAGCATATTGGATGATGTTAGTGAAGGGGATGGAGTTATGGAAGTCATTTATGAATATATTGAAAAGAAGGGGCCTAGTATGGATCCTTGAGGGACTCCAGTTGGGGTATTACGGAATGGGGAGGTGGCTTTTTTCCATTTTACAACTTGGCATCTATTAGATAAGTAGCTAGTGAACCAATTCAGAGAGGAAGGTGACAGGTTAAGCTTAGAGAGTTTAGTTAGGAGTAAATTGTGGGAGATTGTGTCGAAGGCCTTGGAGAGGTCTAGCAAAAGGGTTGAGACAATGTGGCCTGAATCTCGTGCTTTATTCACAGTTTCCAGGAAGGAGAGAAGGGCAGTCATAGTGCTGTGACCGGGTCTAAAGCCATGTTGTGTGGGAGTAAGTAGATTATTATCTATGAGATATGGTAAGAGTTGTAGGTGGATACACTTTTCCAGGAGTTTAGAGATGGGGGATAGGATGGCGATGGGACAGAAGATAGTTATGTTATTATTGTTGCCACCTTTGTGCAAAGGTATGACATAAGCCTTTTTCAGATTTGGGGTACTAGACTTTCTTGAATGGAGCGGTTGATTAGAATACTGATGGGGTAGGCAATGGCTTCTGCAGGTATAGCAAGATAGTATGAAGGAATGTTATCAGGGGCATGAGAGCATGGTTTCAGTTTCAGGAGGAGTTTTTTATGGTGGATGTGGGTACAGGTTTGAGTGAGAATGGTGGGAGCTGAGAGGAGGGGGTATTGAGGGGTGGTGATGGAGGGGAAACAGGAGAGGAAGCAGAGATGGGGGGTACAGGAGGTATAGGATTGAAAGAGGATGATGGGGATAGTGTGGAGGGTGTGGTGGTGTTAGAGGATGAGAATGATGAGGTTAGTTTGGATTTGGAATCAATGAAAAAAGTATTGAACTGAGTAGCCAGATCTATGTCTGGAGCTTCAGGGTCTGGGCTAGGGTTGTCTGATTTGCTGGGGTTAAGGAGGGTGGAGATGCCATTCCAAAACTTTTAGGGGTTTGTTTTGTTATTGTTTTGGAATATAGAAAAATAGTTCTGTCGGTCTATGATGATTAATTTTTTTACTTTGTTCCTAAGCATTTTGAATTCATTATGAGTGAGGGGAATCCTGAGTTTTTGGTAATATGCCCAAGCTTTATCTCTGAGGTGCATGGTTGCTAGTGTGTTTTTTGATAGCCAAGGAGCGGTTTTGTTTTTTATTCTTTTTGTCCGTAAAGGAACATGATGGTCTAGGAGGTTCAGGAAGGTTGTGTTGAAGTGGATGACTGCTTGTTCCAGTGGTAAAGTTTTTAAAGTATTCCAGTTTATTGCTTTTAGAGAGTTGGAGAAGGTGATGGGATTGAAAGTTTTTTGGTGGCGTATAGTAATGTAAGTGTGTGTAAGATGCAATAGGGAGGGCAAACGACATATGAATGTGGGTAACTGATCACTAAGGGAATCAGGAAAGGTGCCACTGTCTGAGAAATAATGAGGGTGGGAGACTAAAATCCAGTCAAGGATACTGCCATTATGGACTTGCTTTGAGGGCCTGGTTATGGAGTTGATCAGTTGTGAGAATATATAGAGGCTAATCTTAAGTGGGTTTGTGGGAGACTGTATAGAGGACCAGTTGATATTAGTGTCCCCCAGAATTATTGTTTCCATGCTAATGTTAATAAAAAGCCGGGAGAGGATGTCCTCAAGTGTAGAAGTATTGTCACCAGGAGGGATGTAAAGGGAGACTATACATATGTGTTTATGTTGGTTAACTTGAAGTAGAGCTAAAAGTAATTCAGCTTTATTAAACTGGGGTGTGGGTTTGTTATAAGGAGTAACTGATAAGGAAGATAAGTATAGGAGGGCTACTCTGCCTCCTTTTTTGTGGGTTCTATCTTTTCTAATGATTGAGTAGTTGGGTGGTATTATTTCAGTATTTTTTATATGGGGTTTCAACCAAGTTTCAGAGACAGACAGGATATCTGGTTTACTGTGTGCAAGCCAGGCATGGAGATTAGGGACTTTGTTAGCTATGCTCTGGGCATTTAAGGAGGTGAATAGTAAGGATTTATCTGTTGAGGGAGATGTGGAGGGTCCTGGGTTGGGGTGTATGTCTCCAGAAAGTAGTAAGGTGGCTAGATGTAGGAGTAGGTTAGAAAGGTAGTTAGCTTGCTTGGAGTCAGGGGGGAGTTTTATTAGGTATGTGAGGGTATTGTTGGATGCAGAGGGGATAGGATTCCTATAAGGGGTTATGAGTTTGTAGGGGAAGAGAAGGTGGTGTTGTATAGGGTACAGGTAAGGAGATACTGGGATGTGTGGGTATGAAAGGGGTTGGCTAAGATGATAAGTTATGTGTAAGGGTGAAGAGTGGTTAATGTTTGTAGGTTGGGTGAGGTAGTGAAAGTAGGTTATACTGAGAAGTAGTAGTAGTTGGAAAGAGTAGAATTGTGGTTTTGAGATCATGGTAAGATAGAGTAGTGAGAGTAGGTTATTTATAACTAAGTTGCAAGGATGGGAGAGCTGTGTGTTTTGGGTGGGGCAGGTGAGAATTTGATTAAGGGGGAGGGAAGTAGTTGTTTAATGGGTAGGATTGGAAATGGATAATGGAGGGAGGATTGGAGTCTAATTGGTTGAGGCTGGATGGTGGGTGTGGTTATACAGGTATAAGAGCAGAGGTGCTAGGGGTGGGTGGGATTTGGGGGTAGGGTAGGGGAGCGGAGTGAGCCTGCAGGGCGAACGGAGCGGAAAGAGCCAAGGTAAGCTGCTGATGGCTGAGAACCAACCAGTAGAGTACTGATAGCATGAGGTGAGTACAGGGGACAGGGATTACACAGGGTGGAGACACCTAGATATAGGAAAAGAGAAGACAGAGAGGGGCTTAAATTGGAACTATAGGGACATTTTAGGAAAAATTAAGGCTTGGTGTAAGAGGTCAGGAATTATAAGGGTAGGGTGCCATCTAGTGGGCAAAGCAGAAAGTACACTTGGCTCTGAGGAGACATGTCCCAATAGATGGTGGAGAAGGGTGGGAGCCCAGTGAAAAAGGAGGGCTAGAGAAGAAGCAAGTATGGGGGGAAAAATGAGAAGGTTGGTTAGGCTGCTGGCTATCCTGGCAAGGGAGACTATTGAAACTACCTAGCAGGAGCTTTAGACAAATATAGTCAGTTAATTAGGGCAAGCAGCAGTTGCACATACTTTCTTATTTTCTTCAGAGGCTATGCCTCAGGGAGAAGCTTTGGTCATGTTCCTGTGGTGAGGATAAGGCAGCAGGGTGAATAGTATTTTATTGTAGGAGTAGATATCCAACAAGGCACGGACAAAGTGGGGGACAGCAAGCTACAGAGATTAAATTGAAAGAGAGAAATTGTGATTATAGTAAGCAGTGGAAAAGCTGTAAGCACTTAACAGTAATATTAAAAACAGGCATCAAACATGAGATATATACATAAAAACTGTTCTAGAGAAACAATAGGATAAAGGTACTATACCATTATCATACAGAATGCAGTAAATATCACCAAAACAGAGCTGGAATTTTACAGAAACAGCTAGCACTTAGTCAATAAAACAAGAAGAAATATCATGTTGTTCCAGTAACCATATAATTGTTGAACTCTAATGCGATTTAGCGCATAAAAACTACGTGTGACAGAGCTCTAAATTATCAGGCTGTGTTCGGTAGAAATGACCCGATAGCTCAGGCCACTTACTAGTGAAACGCTAACACAGGTTGCAGTTTACAACATAATTCAGCTAGTATTCCGTGAATTTATCGGGCTACATTTAGTACAGTTATCCGGCTATTTCATGTACTCTTTCTTTTCTGCTGATTTGTTAATATAGTTCTTTATATTATAAAGAAGAAAAATCAATGCTGATTGCAGCTGTTACAAACGCTGATGTAGGTTAGCGTTTACAGAGTACAGAAAGCTAGCCTATTATAGATCCTCGGACAACACTAAGTAAGGTAGCGTTGCTGTTCTCAGAGTCATTATGTGTAAAAAATAAAGTAAATGCAAACTGATAACTATTACAACTCTGTCGTAGGTTAGCGATTACCAAGTACATAAAGCTGGCACATTCCCAGCCGCAGACTACACTAAGTGAGGTAGCGTTACTGTTCACAGAGTCATTATGTGTTAAAAAAGAAAGTAAATGTTGACTGATAACTGAAACTTAGTTTAATTGTATTCTATCTGACATTGTTGATATTGTATAACTGAATAGATTTTGATTGTACTGCATGTATTGGAGCTTTTCTCCCCATCCCTCCACTGAAAATGGGCGTTTGTGCCCAGGTGGATTTCCCTGGTCAACAAATGTAAAATAAATAATAAATAAATATCAATAATGTTATTAGACTTTATCCCAACAGTCTGGCTTTGTGAAGGGTAGATTCTGTCTAATGAATCTGGTAAACTTCAGAAAGGTCACAGAAGGTGTTGATGATGGTCATGGGGTACACATGAAGTATCTTGACTTAGCCAAGGCATTTAACACCATTCCTCATGGTGGTATCATACAGCAAACTGGCTGAAAGTCATAATGCACACAGTGCGAGTTGCAGATGCCTCATTAGAATGTATGAAGGTGACCAGAAGTGACCCTCAGGGTTCAGTGCAAGGACTTCTCCTTTTTGGCATTAACTCTTCAGATGTCTAAGCAGAGAACCTAGGCCTCTGGCTAACAAAGCTTGCAGGTGTTACTAAGTCATCGTCTGACACCCAAATCCCACAAAATGAACTCTAAGTAAACCTTTGGTATATTGAAATGAGCACAAACGAAATGCTAAACAGTGTAGTATCTTCAGTTTTGGTAGACAAACCCTCACCTCATTGTATTATATAGACAACACACCAGTACAAAATGAGTATGCAGTCAGGGACCTATGAACTTTGGTCAATAACTCCCTATCTTTTGACTATCGTGTAACAAAAGTTGTTAGGAAATCCTTTTATGCTGTACAGCTACTTGCCAATGGAATATCATCAAGGTCTAAAGAGTTAATCAGTCTGTTATTCTCAACATTGATCAGACTAAATTATAGAGTATAGTACTCCCTATCTCACTACACATATCAAACAATTGGAAAGATTCCAAAGGGTCCTAACCAAACGATCACAGGTCTAAAGTCCCTGAACAATCAAGAAAAGCTGGAAACTTTATCGCTTTATTCAGTGTCTTCTAGACTTTCGAGGGAAGATCTATGTCCTGCTTACCACACCATTAAAGACCTAGTGTGCTGGGCTTCCTGTATCTCAGCAAATCCAATGGAGTCCATCAGTATTAGAAATAGGAACTTAAATCTTCACATGTAGATAAATAAAACATGGTAGATGCAGACGTTCATAACCCAGTGTCTTCCCAAGCCTCTGAAATAATATCTCCCTGCATGTTAAGAAGTGCAACACAGTACCTTCCTTTAACTGTAACCTTGATGGCTGGATGGCTATCCACAAACCTTCTCTAAGGCCAAATGGTATGGTCCTCATAGATAAAGGAGGTGCTGGCTGAGAGAAGGTATTGGTAAGGTGTGAACAGTCATAAACCTCAGTGGCCTTGGAATATCTATGAAATTATGAATCTAGGATTCATGTCTCCTGTAATTCCAGTTATAATATAATTTTCCATTCTACAGTAGCCTGTTATGTTTCTTACCTTATGAGCAAGCATTTGACAATTTTTGTTATGTCTATGTATTTATTTATTTTAGTTTAGTTTATTTATTTATTTAACATTTGTTTACTGGGAAAGTCCAACTTGGAACAATGCCAATTTTCAGAGGAGGCCTGGAGAGAAATGCTCCAGATGCATTTCTTTGTAAAGTGGAAGGAAACCGGAGCACCCAGAGGAAACCCACACAAACGCAGGGAGGACATAAAGACTCCACTCAAAAGGCACCCCGGCTGAGAATCGAACTGGAGAACGTCTTGTTCTGAGGTGACAACGCAACTGCTGCACCACTGCACCATCCTCACCATATCTCATATGCATATGTGTTTTACTGTATACTATATGTTTTGTAATGTATATCTGTTCCAATGTATATTGTATATGGGTTGCTATGTTTTTTGGACCTTTTCTCCCTATGCTTCCAATGAAAAGGATTTCCAGTGCAGCTGGACTTTCTCATCAAACAAATACAAATAGTAAAGTTGGACAGCAACATTGTCACCTGTTAGAAAGCAAGTGTCAGTTAAAAGTCTCTTGGTACATACATCTCAGATGTACTGACACTTTGATAGTCCTGGACCACTTAGGTGTGTTCATACTTCAAAGGCAAACAATTATAACTTGTGTACTCAAAGGCTATTTGCACATAGTTTTAATATCGGAAGCTTGACTATAAGAAACTCAAATCATATAATGTCAAAGAAAATATGCCAAAAACACAATACATACAGATGACAATATCAAAGCCCAGATCTGCCCCTCTGCAGGATCAATGGTAGCTCTTGTTCCTCTGCTGTTGTGTCCACAGTGGTAAGACATTTCAGGGATTCATGGCTGTGTTGCTCAACATGCTATGGTGGTGTGTTTTCAGCATATTTTCCTCAACATTTTGTGATTCAGGTTTCTAATAAGTCAATCTTTCAGTAGTAACCATATGTGTTTGTGTGTGTGTGTGTGTGTGTGTGTGTGTGTGTGTGTGTGTGTGTGTGTGTGTGTGTGTGTGTATATATAATGAAACCTACCATAATAATCTCTGAAAACCTCTGTAAAGACTTGTTGCAAAAATCTCTGAAAACCCTAATTTTAAAAGAGAGCTCAAGATGACAGTGTTTTTCCCTTGAGGTAGAAAAATTATCATCTTGAGCTCTGTGTTATTTATTTATTTATTTTCATTTTATATCATCACTCAAGAACTAAATTCATGTAGAGGATCTCTGATGCCAGAATATTGGTTTTGTTGGGGAAACAAAAATGGAGACTCTCAATAAGAACTCACTGGCAGCAATTAAAGGTTTAGTGTCCTCTTGTTATTTATATACACACATTCATAATGTGGGCAGTGTGTATTACGTACTGTTTGCTTTAGAAATCAGCAGGTTACATAGTTTGTGTTTTCTCTTGCATCATTCAATGATTTTGTTAAGCTGTTCTAAGCTTTTAGTCAGTTTTATGGTCTATAAAAGGCTATATGACATGCCCATATATCTCCTTACTTTACATACCTTTTTATATTTCCTTTGCAGTATTTCATCATATGATATGTATTCTGCACTTCCTAAAATTGTTTGTTCCCTTATTTGTTTTGATGTCTAAGCAATCTATCCAGTACTGATGAGAGAATACTGTCTCATACTGAGTTTTTCTTTTGTCTTGAGGAGACTTCCCATCACACTCCTCAGGGAATTTGTTTGTGTTAATGAAACAACAAAAGTACCAAGGAACAGAAAATGATGAACAGAAGTATGACTTCTTTAATCCTCTTCACTCAGCCACTGGGGTGGGACTTGCTTGTGTATTACCTTGTATTTTTTCTTGAGATATGCACTCTCAGGTATCTGATAATATTAGCAGACTGAGATTTCATCACAGGGACCCTGCTGTGATAACTCTTTGCTCACTGTCTGGTTAAGTTTATGACATCAACGTGTTTTCATTCTTGGAAGAGGTCAGATAGTGTTGATAGAAATCTGGATCACCCAAAAGAGTATAAAAATGCAGAAGATTTTTCCAGACTACTATACATGTTATGTCTGCATATGTATTGCATCTTCTTTGACTAATCCTTTGTTATGAAAATATATTGGGGGATCACTGTTTTTTGCAAGGCTGGTATATGTTGTCAATTATCAGGCCCTAGACTGCATGGATGTCACAGAGGGCCAGTCTGGTTCTATATGGACAGAGTCTGTAATTCTGATTGGTTCCCTACTGAAATGTCAACATTTGAAATGTAGAGTGTCGACAAGCTAAAAAAAAAAAAAAAAAAAAAACAGAAAACACAGACGAAGGGTGAATCTTGAAAATCACTCGTCTCCTTTAAATTTCTTTTTGCAAGAGGACAAACCCCCTGCACCTCACACCCCTGAACTTATATATACCAACTCTGAAATTGCCATAACTCAGAGTAAAGGGAATTTACAGAGAAATGGCATCACTGACTTAGTATATGTAAGTCTGTTCTTTCGTCCATTTAGTCTCTGTATTTTTGGACTCACTCTACTGGTTCCCATCATTTCAAAGTATTACCATGATAGCTTGATTGCAGAGAGTTCTTAACAGCAGCAAGGTTAAGAAAATATTCATCTCTTCTGCACCAGGAAATAGTTTTAGTGATTTACAACATTTAGTGTTTGTCTAACAACATCTGTCTTGTTTATGTACTCTTTATGAAGCCATAGTGCTCTAAATAACCCATGAGTGAAAGAAACTTGTTTAACTTTCAGGTGATTAATGTAGTAAAGGCATTGCAATCTTTCAAGAAGGGGTATAACACACTAAGGTTCATGTGTTTGTCTTTGGAATTAAATTGAAAGCAGCAGTACTTATGAATTCAGGGATTCATCATCTAGTATAACTAGAGAAGTTTTCTGTTCTGCTGTAGGGGATAAACAAAATGGAACTTTGTAGAAAGAAACTGCTCTGGGAGCATGGCTGGTTGGCTGGTAGCAAACAGTTAGGTATGCTGAGTGGTCCTGTTACTAGAAGCACAAGTCCTATTACAGGCCATGTATTATTATTTGGGTTCCTATTATGTGATCGAATGCTAGAAATAGCGAACGCTCATTTGTCGAACCCAAATTCACAAAACCACAGAATATCGAAGGAATGGATCAGGAAATTTTTTTCCCAGGGACTTTGCTGTTTTCTTCACTGTGGTGCAATCTTGGAGTTGGTATATTTAAGGTGGGGGTGTCTGGGGGGCATAGTCCCCCACATCGGAAGATATGGGGGTGAAGCCCCCCACTTTATGTTGCCTGTATATTCTTTTTTTTTTTTGGATCAGCGAATTTTTTTCCCCAGAAAAAAATTTGCTGATCTGTTCCTTCAACATTTTGTGGTTTAGTGTATTTGGATTTGCTATTTCTAGCTTTCGATCATATATTATGAACCCTTATTACTCACATACATTATTTGGGTAAGGCCAATCTATAACCAAATAGGATAGGTTATTTTTAGCACAAAAAGGGAAAGTGGCTAGGCTTTAAATGGCCCACAAGGGCACCTAGCTTAATACTTACCTATGATTCTAATTCACAGAACATCTCCTGCCATATGCTTTACATTGCTATATGGAAAATGGTGGTAGGGGGTCTGCTGTAGTTCTTTTAATGTTTCAGTTGTCTTAATATTTCTGCTTTGCTAAAAGGGACTTCTATGCATGTAATACATTTGTGCTGATAGGGTGTGACTAGCAGTTTTTAATAAAATAAACACATTTATCTGTTCTTGAAATGCTGATTTGTTGAAGGATCTGCAAACTTGACTGAAACATTGTTCATAACTTATTAATCATAAGTCTGTTAACTCCTATAACTTTTGTTACTAAACTGTTTCTTAATGTTCATTTTTCACTATTTGAGTGAATGGCCTGTTGCATAAGCTGATTTTGTGATTTGTCACCCTCTTAAAAGGGATAGGGATTCATTCCAGGTTTTCATAATACATGAGTGTGCCTGCCATGTAGTAGTTCAAAAGGACTAAATTTGATTGAGATTTATGACACTTCTTTAATGGCAGATAGGACTCATATTATTAACTGATTCTAGTTTTTGCCATCTTCCTTAATAACTTTTCTTAAAATGAGAGTTAGCATTCAGTAGAAATGCTCCACCAGTCTGTCCATTTAGGGATTATCCTTGATCTTAAAGCATTGGCACAGTTGGTTCATTATTCCGGACACAGAGTGAGTTCCCTGACACCAGTCTGTCCATTTAGGGATTATCCTTGATCTTAAAGCATTGGCACAGTTGGTTCATTATTCCGGACACAGAGTGAGTTCCCTGATCAAGGAGTATTTTCTCCGGCAGTTCTATCTTGGAAAAAAATAAGATTAGGTCCTTGGCTATAGATTGAGCATTAGCTGTATATGGTAAGATGGCCTCGGGTTATTTAGTTGTGTAGTCCAAAATAACCCAAATATATTGAAATCCATTTCAGTATTTTACTAATGGCTTAACAATATCCGTTATAATATGCTGTAATGACATCTCTATGATAGGCATTGGAATCAAAGAATTTTTAAAGCTTGTATAAGGCTGTGACCTCTGGTTTTCAATGCATCCAGTACAGAATTTCTCAATTTTTTTCATTATCTCAGACCACTAAAACCTCATTATGATCTATGCTTTAGCCTTGCCTGAACCTAGGTGAATTCCTAGCACATAGCTATGTGTTAATCTCATCACTAGGTTTCTAAAAGACATGGGCACCAGTAATTTCCTCTTTGTTCTTACTTACTGTGTATAACAAGTAATTTTATAACTCAAAGTATGGATAAGAAGTTCAACTTCTTTCCTTACATCCTTAGCTATATTTTCCCTCGCTCTGCTCAAAAAGGTTATTTTCCAACTGCTCTGTTTTAAAATTTAGCTGGCTTACCTGAAGGTCAATCAACTCTGAAGTTTCCTCAAGGTCATCCTGTCATAAGGCAGAATTAACTGCTTCCTCCCCCATCAGTACAAGCACTGGGGTCTCATTGTCTAGTGCTTCTCACTGTAAAAGCAACTGATATCAGTATCTTTCAGTGTCAGCTGCTATCTCTACCATATTTAATTTTTCTTGTTCCATTTCTTAGGAACATAGAACCCATATTCTTTTGCTTTGATTTCCTGCATTTAGAACAACTGAAATATTATTAGAGCCGAATTTCAGAATATTTTGTCTCTCAGTGTACATTACCTTCTTTTCTTGTCTTCTATACATTGCTCTTCCTTTGCTTTATAATGAGTGAACACTGCTCTGTCAATTTCTTTTTCTACTCTAGAATGTTCTTCTACAAAATATTTTTCTTCAGCTTCACTTGTTTCCTTACTTATATATACCTGTTGCTAGAGTTGTTTAGTATTTGAGTTTTCTGTCTTATACTGGTAGAAATTAGTTTAGAACTCTGACCAGGTATTGCTTGTGCTCTTTAGCTACCCTACTAAATTATTCTTGTTACATTTCTCCTTCCCAGTACTCATCTGATGCTTAGAATTTTTATTTGTATACTTTTCTGTTTAGCATGACAGAATGTTTAGAATTTAGCCCATGCAGTATATTTTTCATGTCTGACTTGATTTGCTTAGAATACAATCTTTAAATGAGTTCACTTATTTTCAGTTTTGTTAATCACTTCAGTTCTCTACTTTACAACATATTCAAACTAAACTATTTTAGAGATAAATCCATTTCTTCTAGTTGTTTGTTAGAGGTGCACTCTAATACATCTTTTTAACTGGTGTAGGCTCTTCTTCTCTTTGTATCCTTTGCCAAAGTTTTGTAATTTTAGGGCTTTTTAAGACTTTGCCTTGGACTTTCTTGGATTTATACAATCTAATAATGCATCTGTTGGCTGATTACCTCATTTTTCTAGGTTAGGCAGAAGTACCCGATGGTTCCCCTCACTGCACTGATAGGGTTCTTATCTTATAGGTTCATTGCTAAATACTAGGGTATCAGTCTGCAGACTATTACAAGCCTAGCCAATAACCAGATGTCAGAATTAAACCCTGTACCTTGTATCTATGAAGTAAAGACCACAGCCATTATGCCAACCCTCCCCCCTTTGCTAAATAGCCTACCTTCTCCCAACCTTTTCCAAAAGTAATTAAAGCAGAGAAAATATTTCCCTGTTATCAATTGATATATTAAATTATGAGCAACTGCAAATGGCTGTACTGCCTTACTACCATTTTACTTTTCTGTCTGAGCATTTGGATGCTGTTAGCACCATTAATGCATACCACTTCTACTGCTTTGTTAGTAATAATTTTCCTCTTACATACATACTTCCCTTTTGCATGTCTTATCATGCTGCCTTATTTCAATAGTTCTTGCAGTTCTGTGATGTCATTTAAAACTTTTGCACTTAACTTTGCAATTTTACAGCAGCACAATATAGTATAAACCGTTCTAGAAGATAATTTATCACAATCTAGAGGCATAACATCTAGCATGCTTTTCAAGTTTTTATAGTTTTCATAGGTTTAACAGTATTACTATTATTAGTACAAAATCTAGATATGTGATCTCTTTTCCATGTTTCAAACAGACAATGTCTACAGCTGTCACTTTTTGCTTGTTACCAATCTTTGAAATACATTCTACTTCTGGTCTAGACTGCTCAGATTTACATATATGGTTTATGATATAAAAGGACAACAAAACTTTTGGAGTCTTTAGAATTTGTCAGTCTCTTATTATTTCTTTAATTTTATTATTATTATGTTGACCCTCTAGATTAAACCATAAATTAGCAGTATGCTGTAAACTACATAACTGTGACATTGCCATTTTGTTGTGAGAAAATATCCAGATATGAAACTTTTGAGCTTGTTAGTCTGAGGTAGCACCAGCTCTAGTAATAAAGCCATTTTGACGTTATTATAGTCCTGATAATCCATCCCTTCCATATCCGTGAAGGCTGTCAGTGGTTTTACAGTTAACTTGGCTGCTCAGTCTCATCCCTCCTGATAAACATGTTACTTGAAAGTGGCAAAGAATTTCCCAAGGTCCTCCTCCCTGGTAAGTTGTTTTAATGGATAGCACTCTCATTGGAGTAGCCATTGACATAGCTACCAGACCTTCCTCTGTAGCCACTATGGTCTGTAGTAACTGCTGTACTGTGGTCATCTTCGCACCCAGATCCACAAACAGGTGCACTCAAAAAAATTCCATGAAATAAGATTGTCTCTATTTTTTTTTTATGGGAAAGTCCTGTTCGCATTAGCAGTGTGGTCTAGTCACAGGACGTTTGCATTAATAACTGATGCTAAATACTTGCATTCTTCACTGGAGTGGAATAATAAAACAGCTGAGACCATCAGTCTTTATTAAATAAAATGCACTGTATTATATACAAATGAAAATAAGGCAGGCTCTTCCAATCAGGAGATTTACAAAATTCACATCAAGTATTTAACTCGGTCTTGCACTATTGGGAAATAGTCTCTATTAGTAGCTCTCTCTCTACCACTTAATCTCTGAATTCATCCAGCAGGAACAGTTTCCAAATTCTTCTACAAGGTCTTCCTTAGCTGTGGCTGATTCTCTCTACCAAGGGCAGTGCTCTGGATACCCAGTGCCATTCTACAAAGGACAAATGCTCTCCATGACCGGACTTCTCTCAGCCGTCTTGTTGTACTCCATTTACTAATTCATTAAACAGGCATGATCTTTCTAATACAACCATATATCTTCTCTTCTTAGCAAAACAATGACAGTTTAACAGAAACACTTTATTTAAAGTAACATCAAAGTAACATCAATGTATCTACAACTTATACAAGTTTTTCAGTCACTTGCATTCTTCATTTGCTGAAAACCAGCATGCTATGAAAGAGAGTATGTGTGTATATCTATTTGTGTGTTGCGCACATGTGCATACACAGAGATAGATAGACAAATAGACAGATAGGCAGATATAAATAACTATATCTAAAAATATAGATATAGATTCATTATAGGTTCATAGGTTAATACTAGGCTAACCTCCTTTGTGGGACAATTAAGCCTAGCAATTTATCCCGTCTGAGAATCAAACCCTGGACCTTGTGTTTGTAAGGTAAACACCTTAACCATTATGTCAACCCCCCACCACGGATGGATATAGATATGTGTGCATAACCATACAGAAATGAGGGCATTCAAGGCAAAAACTTCATTGGACTCTATGATAGTAGCAGAGACATTTTAGGCCAGCTTGAGCTGGATGATGACCTTTGTAGTACAAAAGTGTAGAGCTTTAATTAATTGATTTTATAATTTATCCAGTTAAGTGGGTCGAGCTATGGGAACATTTTGACTATGATATGGGCTAAAAAGCAAAAATAAATGCAGTGTATAATAGCCAACTTAGAATAGCTAGTCAACCATACGTTTTTAGGTTCATGGGTTAGCACTAGGCAGTAAAATGGCAGACATTTACCATCCTAGCCAATAGCTGCACATATTTTAAAATTCCTTCAAGCCTCAAGGAGCATAATATAGACTAATGGAGAATTCTAGATTGCCCATCCAGTTATCAGGGTGTAGATGTAGAGATGATGCCATTAGGTAAGCCAGACAGAAGGCTTTATGAACTGCTGTGGAGACATGATGGCCAAAAATAAGGAATTATCAATGAGTGCCTAGATCCTGTATACCAGCGTCTGATTGGAGGGGTGTGTCACCTACATGGTAAGGGAAATATTTGGTTTGCAAAATTAATTGCACTATTTTTTATTTAACATTCAATTTGATACCATTATCAATACATTAATTGTTAGCATTTTGGAGCAATTGTGAATCAGTGGAAGAACGAGTAACAACACTCTGTTTGAGGCCATCTGCCAACTTCGGTAATTATAGGTCATGAACACTGGCCTGAAGATATGAGACACAGATAAATCTGTGTATATAACTGACAACTTTTTAGTTTTCAGAAATGGCATCTGCGACTCTAACCACATAGTTTCTATCACCACTACACAGCATATAGATTTATATTCAAATTTAAAAGTCTTTCAATAATGCCTACATAGGGGATAGTGTCAAAGGATCTGGCCATGTCCAGATATTTGGTATGTATTATGTAACCACTAACCACTGCTTCAGTGACTTAAAAAAAGAAAAAAAACTAATGAGGTTAAAGAGGCAGAAAAATTTGTTTAACAAAGTCATATTGATGAGGAACCAGGTTTAATCAATTTTCAATGTCCAGATTAATGAAGTCTGAGATAAAACATTTCATTGCTTTTCATATGTGGCCAGAGGGACTAATGGATCTGTAGTTACCAGGGTCCATGGTTTAGCCACTCTTGTGTAATGGCATTACAATGGCTGATTTCTAGGCTTCCGAACTGTAACCACTGGAGAGGTTTAGATTATAGAGGTTAAGTTGGGGTTCAAATTGGCCATATTTGATATTGATAGTTAAACAAACTGATATGCCATCTGGGCATGTGGATGATGTGTTCTTAGTATTTCAGAGGGCTGAGGACTCATTCCTTTACATTAATGAGGGTGGCTATGAATGTGGAATTTGTTGCATAGCTATAACTGACTGTGGAGTAAATTGGGTTAGAGCAAACAGCATTATTGTGGACTAGTTCCAAACACCGTTGGGAATTAGTATTTAAATTTCTAACAGCGAAAGAAAAATTTATAGTTCATTTTTATTCTTGTGGCTATCTTAAGTTAATATTCAGCTTTGAGCATTCTAATGGTTTGTTTAGGTTCCTTATTAGTTTGCTTAAATACATTTTTAAGGTAGGTAGAATGAGACGTATCAGCATTAATAATTGCTTTCTGTTGTTGGAGAATTCATTTATATGGGTATACTACTACAGGGATTTGTTTTTGAATGCCACATTATATTTGATGTGGATTTGGACTGCCTTATGAATACAACGATTTAAGAGATAGTAGAAGTCAGTGACATAGGCAGTAACTTTAGCTGTGTCATTCATCAGAGGAGGATTGTTGGGTTGTCATAAAGACACAGTAGCTAGGGGAACCCATACATATACATGAAGAATATGCAAGGTTTAGACAGACACTGACTGGAGTTCAGGACTGAAACCAACTGCAAACTTGTGGTGGTTGTTGAATCATTCTCATGCGCACCCAAACCCAAACTGTAGTAAAGCTAAGAATTTCTGTTTGCACAGATCTCCAACATTTAAAACATAAAGCACTAAATGATTCATGCAATTGAAGAAGTAGTGTCAGAAACAAAATATTTTTCTGTGCTTGGATTTTGCAAATAAGGCTAGATGAAGAGGTTGTAATACATTTACTTTTAATTTGCCTTTACGAAGGTACCGATTCTTAAGATGTCCCTTTGATATTTTGTCAGCGCTTGAAAAGTTCCAGACTTCTGTTAAAAACAAATCAAGGGGCTTAATACTGCTCTTAATATATATTTAATGGTTCATTTGGATGAAGTTACAGGAAAAAAATAGCATATGAGGCTGAGTTACTAAAATGGCTTAAAAGAAACAACAGTAAATGCAACATAATAGTTACAGAGATGACTTATAAGTATCATGTCCTATTAGTAGGGGGGCTTAAAACCAGACACAGTGAAAAATTAAAAGCCATACTATAGCTGCCTTAATAATAAGACAACAGTTTTTAAAGAAACTTCTTGGGATAATAATATGTTTCAAAATTGATTCCAAACCTTACAGATTTGTGATTGCCATTAAGGAAATTATTGGAACAGAATGTGAATTGATACCAGTGTTCTGATCAAGAAAAAGCCTTAAAATCCTTAACACTGAGTAAGTGAAGTGCCTGCGCTGAAATATTTTATGTGAATAACTGAGCCACCTTACAAAAGGTGCCAATCGGTCAGTGTTACTGAAGGATGGGTTGAGAGCCTTTACAGAATGCAAGTATAAATATGTGTGTGTGTGTGTGTGTGTGTGTGTGTGTGTGTGTGTGTGTGTGTGTGTGTGTGTGTGTGTGTGTGTACGCACACACGTGTATGTGTGTGTGTGTACACACACACAAACACACACATGGACACACACACGCAGATAGAAAAAATGTTGCTTGTCACACTGTAGGGATGTGAACATTTTCATTAATATATTTATAGGAAAACTGTAATGTTGGCTGTAGATGACTGTCACTGCTGAAGTGACACTCCGACCCAATGTGCAAAAATGGGCTGTGGGTGGACGGATGTGGTGGTGGAAAGAGACCATAAACCACTTCAGGGTAGATTTGCTAAGTTCTTGTGCAAGGCATTGGGAAGAATTTTGCAGGGACTGCAGAAGTATGCCTTAAGTGAGAGGTATACACAAATAAGAAGTGCATACAGGAGATACTCTGAATCATTCATTTACTTGGGAAATAATTTCCATTATTACCTATGACTAAAGAGTAGTTGACACCCCCCCCCCAAAAAAAAATGAAAAAATTAAGAGTCAGAAAATCAAATTCTTGTGGATGTATAGGAAAAAAGTTGCCCAGAGCAAAAGACTGCTGTAAAAAAAGAAGGGATATAAGCTGTATACCATTGCTAATTTTTAAATCAGATAAAGTAATAATGTCTGATCAGATAAGGAGTGAAAGCTCTACCTCAGTTAGCAAACTATAAATGGATGAATAGATAGATAGATAGATAGATAGATAGATAGATAGATAGATAGATAGATAGATAGATAGATAAAACAGATAGATAGACAGACAGATAACTGTATTTCCCTATAGGCGATTAAAAGTGAACTGGTTGGTTCATAACTGTCCAGACATCAGTGGCCAAAGTTTTGTTTCATTGCTGATCAAAGCTGACAAGCCTAGCCTGTGTGGGATGCCTTCTTGTCCAAAACGACTGTGCAGTTCAGTGTGGAGTTTATCCTTCCCCCAGTGATTTGCACCTGTGGTGTTAGTATATACAAGTTCGGGGGGGGGTGGGATTGAGTATGCTGAGGCTTGACCTTCTCCTTGTGAGTTTGTTTTAAAAGAAGTATGCTCTTGATATTTTTTGATTCACCACAGTTTCTTTGATCATTCATGCACTGAGCTTTTATAGACTTTGATTCATTAACATGTACAAGCAGTCTGTTAATTAAGTTTGCATTCTTGATTGACGGTACCTGGTAGTCTGAACTGAAGTTGCCTAGAGCTGAAAGTCAGAAGAAAAATGAAATGTGAGAAAATCTTTTGAGCTGAACAGGAAAATCACCTTTTTGTATTTCTTGTTCAGCTGACAATATTGTCTCATATTTAATGTGCTTAACTGCAGCACTGAATACCACAGATTCAGTACCATGGATTCAATACCGCAGATACAGTATCATGGATTCAGTACCACGGATTCAGTGCCACAATTAAGTTACAGCTTGAATGGGACAAGGCAGCCCACAGAGTTAGCCCATAGTCTAAGCACCAGCTTTGTCCCAGCTGAATGGAAAATGGCCACCGTTATTCCCTTGCACAACTTTGATGCTTCCACTGACCCTGGGAACGATAGACCTATTAGCCTGATTAGCCTTATCTGCAAAGCCATGGATCACTATGGACCTTATCAGCAAAGATATAGTTAAGCTCCAAACACTTGACCCTACTCAGTTTAGATTTGTCAAAGGGACATAATGCCTGTTAAACCTGGTGAACTTCTTCGAGACAGTCACCAAGGCCCTGGATGAGGGGAAATCTATGCATACAGCCTACCTAGACTTAGCCAAGGCATTTGACATTATCCCCCATTCAGGCATCATTGATAAACTCACCCGGCTAGGTATCAACCTTTATATTGTTAGATGGGTTGCTAACTGGCTCAGTAATAGAACCCATATAGTCAAAATAGAGGAATCCACCTCCATCAGCAGACCTGTAAACAGTGATATTCCAGAGGGATCAGTCCTGAGACCTCTACTGTTTGGAATCTATTTATCCGAAATACAAGCAAAAACTAAATGTCTGTGGCTGACAAAGTTTGCTGATGATTGCAAACTGGGAGTGGTCCTAGACTCTCCAAATGATGTCAACACCCTACTAGAGGGTCTTATACAAACAAATAATTGCTGCCAACATCATGGTCTTTAACTTAATGCAAAAAAATGCATCATCATCCCTTTCGGTAAGGGCGATGTTAATGCTAACTACCACATCAATAGCAACACCTTAAGTATGCAGTCAGTGGTGAGAGGCCTGGGCACTCAGGTTGACAACAACCTCACCTTTGACCACTGTGTCTCCATAGTGGTAAGAAGGGCATTCTATATTTCTCATCTCATAAGTAAGGGCATTGCATCCAGGAAAAAAGAAGTTATAACTTCCCTGTACTCTTCCCTCATCAGGCTAATAATTGAGTACAGTGCCTTTTCTAGTATGTACCATTCCAAGCATCTGCAGCCAACAATTGGAGATCCCACAAAGGTTCCTCACAAGGAAAATTCAAGGTCTTCAGCATCTGTCCTATGTGAGTCATGTGAAATCACTGTACTTTATTCTGTTTCATACAGACTACTCAGAGGCAATCTCTGCTTTGCATAAAAGGCAATTATAGACACCGCTTTATTGGAAATGCTGCATCTCTATCAGTGGCGGATCCAGGAATCTGCAGGGGGGGGGGGTGCACAGTCTGGTCAGCTGACTATCATTGGTGGATCCAAAAATTTGCAGAAGGGAGGGTGCAGTCTGGAAAGTACACCAGTGTGGAGAGGAGTTGGGTGGGACACTGGGTGTGGAAGGGCTGTGGAAAGATCCATAAGACACTCTGGCAACACATATCAAAAGACCGCAATAGATATTCATTTGTACATCATTGTGTTCTGGCTGTGTTAGTGGAGGTAGGTGACTCCTGCCCAGCATACAGCAAATTTAGACAGTACCAGCTATTGGTTACTCATGGCAGGTCACAGACTGCTGCCATAATGGCATAGTATGCATATGCATATGCATTATGATGGCCTAGCAAAGAGTCTCAGTGAAGGCGATTTCACCTCAGAGAGTACCATAGCAAATATAAGCAACTTTGTAAGTAAATAATTTCTTCAAAGCCCATGAATAACTAAGCAAACACACTGACACAGCAACTTAAGGAACTGCATATTATGGGAAAATTATTCAAAAAGCAGGCAGAATGCCTTAAAGCCCTTTCCCTCTACTTAGTCTCCTATAGATTGCCGAGGGGTGATCTATGCCTGGGTTATACTTAGTCTCCTATAGATTGCCGAGGGGTGATCTAAGCCTGGCTTATACTTAGTCTCCTATAGATTGCCAAGGGGTGATCTATTCCTAGCTTACAAGGCATCCACAAATGCGACACTTACAAATCTCCTACGTACTCATAAGTCAGAGAGTACCAGAAATAAAAGGTCTAGGAAACCGAAGTTTGTCTGTGACGTAAACAGAACATGCTGGAGAGAAAGATGTGTCCTAGAGACTGCCCCTCCTGTGGAACAGGTTTCCCATCCATGTGAAGCTGAGTTTGTCTATTACCCAGTTTAAGTGCAACCTAGACAATTGGATGGGTGAATAGGAAGTTTGCACTGGACCTGGCACCCATGTCCCTTATGGACAGAGGTAGCTTATAAATACCTGAACCTCAATGTCCTATTTAGATGCAGGACATCATTATTCTTTTGGGAAAACTTGGATAGGCTTAGAAAGGCCCCCAGGTCGTTAGCCTAGTAGCAGCTATGAATCTATGAATACCTCAGTTCAGTTATATGCTGTTATGAAAACAAATGCAAACACTGTAAAATATCACAGAGAAACATAACATAATATCTACTTTAATGTTATGCAGTATCAAATATAAACCAAAAGCACATACTTTGGGCTGAATCAGTAAATATTCCATTTAATTTGTGCAAAAAGTAACCATTCCTGTATCACAGGACAAAACTAATGTGCCAAGGATTGGAATCACCAAACTGTAGTTGCCAAAAAAAGGCCAACCCCCCCCCCCCAGCAAAACAAAACAAAACAAAAAAACCCCAAAAAAACAAAAAACAAAGCCCCCCCACCCCATGATGTGGAGGTGAGAGGCAAGACCCCTATACTCACAACCTTATTTATACCAACTCCATGATCACTCTAACTCAAAGAAGAGTGAAATTCCCTCAAAATGGTCATCACTGCTGGTAGAACGCATAGACGGTCATTTCCTATGGAACTCCAACTGTCAGCAGGTTGAACCTCGGGCAACTGAGGCTCAAGACTTCAATTTTTGCCTACCTGTAGGTCACTCAATAACACAAAAAGCTTTCTTCAGCAGAACACAAACATGTCTTATAACAGTTCAGGGCCAATCATTTTTTATCGACAGTCTCCATACCCATTGCCTACCTGAAGTATCTGGTTTGACCCTTCTAGTATAAACAAATTATGTATTAATGTACATTTTGTTTTCTGGAAACAGTAATGACTACTTGTCTTACAGCTTGTTTTACTCAAATACATCTCAGTCCTTCAAAGTTAGAATTACAACATCAAACTCCAGGGGCCATCATTTACTCCATGGACAGTCACCATACCCATTTCCTACCCACAGTGTCTTGTTACATTAATGTATTTTTCACATAAACAGTAATGACAGATTGTACTACCATTGTCTTCATCCAAATAGACTTTACTCCTTCAAAGATGGAATTAAAACAACACAACAAAAGAGACACTCATTTCATCCACAAACCAACTCTCTGCCTATTTTCTACCCAAGTATCTACTCTGACTCTGATAGGATTAAAATAATAATAGTTTCATTAATATATTTTTGTTACAAAGAAAAATTACTCATAGCTTGTCTTCTAACCTGCTTCACCAAAAGACACTTTAGTTTTGCAAATCCAGAATTACAAAAAATAAACATCGGGTCAGTTATTTCATCCACATACAGCCTCAGTACCCACTGCCTATCTAGAATATCTGGACTGGCCATTCTAGGACAAAAGATAATTGTTACTGTTTTTACAAAACAAAAATGCAGTAATGTAATCTCAGCTTGTATTCAAGCTTGTTTACCGAAAACTCATTAGTCCTGCAAAGTTAGAATTATAATAGCAAAGAGTGGGTCAACCATTTCATCCACACATAGCCCCCATACTCACTGTCTGTCCACAGTGTCTGGTTTGACCCTCCCAGATTAAAAAAAAAGAATAATTGTGTTAATGTATTTTGTTCATGAAAACAATAGTCACAGTTTGTATTCCATTTTACTTCACACAAATACACCTTAGTCTTGGAAAGCTAAAATTACAGCTACAAAACAGCAGGGACAAAAATTTCAGTCATAAACAGCACTCATAACCATGACATAAAAAATGCATTAAGGTACGTTATTTTACAGACTAGTAATTACAGCTTGTATTCCTGCTTGCTTCACCCAAATACATATTAATCTTGCAAAACCAGAATTATAACGGCGAATAGCTAGGGCCACTCATTTCATCAACAGACAGTCCTCATGTTCATTGCCTACTCATGATGTGTTTTTCTTTCACAGAAGCAGTAATCATAGCTTGTACTCCAGTTTGCTTTACCCAAATATACATTAGTCCTCCAAAGTCAGAATTAGAACAGCAAACAGCAGGGCTGGTCATTTCATCTAAAGAAAGATCCTACGTCAATTGTTTACCCACAGTATCTGGTTTGATCCTGTAGGATAAACAAAAAGTATGGTTGTATTAATGTATTTCTGTCTCAGTCTGTATTCCATCTTGCTTGACCCAAATACACATTAGTACTGCAACATAATAATTACAACAGCAAGCAACAGGGCCACTTTTTCTTCTACAAATAGCCCCCATACCCGTTGCTATCCACAGTATCTGGATTTACCCTGCCAAGTTAAAACAACAAATAAATAATGGCACCACTAATGTATTTTTCACATAAACAGTAATTACAACTTGAATTCCATCTTACTTCATCCAAGTACACATTAGTTTGGTAAAGGCATAATTACAACAGTAAATAAAATCCACAATTTCATCCACAAACATCTCCTATACCTGCTGCCTACCTAAAGCATCTATCAGGTTAAAAAGTAATAACAGTTATGGTTACACTAGTGTAGTTTTGCTGCACAAAATCAGCAGTTACAGCTTGTATTCCAACTTGCTTCATCCAACTGCACTTTAGTCTTGCAATGCCAACATTATAATATCAGACAACAAAGGAGGACCAGTCATTCAATCTACAAATAGCTCTATACCCTTTCCTACGCACTGTTTTGACCTTGCCAGGAATAAAAAAAAAATACTTAACCTGGTACTATCTAAACTCCAGGAGCAACTTTTTCTGTGCAAGACAATAAAAAAAATAAAAAAAAAAAAAAAAACACATTCAATATGTGTGTGCTTCACTTTGTCATAAAAATAACTACATCTATGAACTAGTAGCAGAATATTAGCTCCTGAGTCTTTATCGTGGTAATTTGGTAATTTATTTGGGCTGGAAGACTGAATAATGAACACTCGGTTGGAGTACACATTTAATAGGGAGGGAATGTTTTCAGGACAAACAGTTATGGAAAAAGTAAATATATGTATTGAATTCATTTGGCAATAGGTGCGATCAAACTTGCAAATAACCGCAAGAATAGTGCTACTGCATTTGTAAGTACAGTAACCGAAAAACTTACAGGAAGTGGGACTTCAAGGTGCAGTAACATATTTTAACATAACATGACGGTTAAACAACCTTTGTATACATCATCGGTTCATAGGTAAGTACTAATCTGTCCTTGTGGGACATTTTAAGTTTAGCCAGTTTTCCCTAAAAGGTATTCACTGTACTGCACTTTTAAACTGTGTATTACTGAATTGCTACCTACTTTTAACTATTTTTACTGTTTCAACTGTTTACTGTTTGAGACTGTTTTTCCTGCAGTACTGTACTTGTGTATTTTATGGCATAGGCTAAACTCAGATTTTCTGAATTTAGATTGTTTGGCATTATCTGAGCACTAAAACCAGCCATCTTACATTAACAGGGCCTTCTGCACCCTAATGGCCGAAGAATGTAATCAAGGACCCATCTGAGTTGGGGATTCTTGGAATAAGGCTCAGTATTGAGCATTTCCATTGGCTAGCTTGTTTGAAAATTGCTTAACTTAGGTTGTATTTATGCACTGAGTTTGCACGTAGCGCAGTGGGGGTAAGTACTGCCCATTATAGACACAAAGACTCAGAAAGTCAATTTTACACTAGATAGCCGCTTGTGAACCATCCTAGGCTTCCCTGTTTCTCTGTGCTCTACACAGTTGCACACCGCTACCTAGACAGCAATTCAGCGGCATATTTTTTAGGTATTGACACAGGCACCCACTCCCAAACCTCCATAGTTTAGATGATTTTACTAGTCACACAGCAGAACCAGTTCCATCTAGCCCTCTACCCACTACTTACTACAGAACAAACCTGCCATAATGGACGGACAGTTTCCCACCATTTCTCCAACCAGCCTGATGGACATGGGCATCCTGAGGCAATGTAACAACTGCCTCATGTTTACTGATAGCCCATTACTCTTAAAACATACTAATACAATATGTGAGAGATGTATATATTCTGTAAATCTGGAGTCAATGCTCTCTCTCTCTCTCTATCTCTCTCTCTCACAAAACTGCAAATCAGATACCAAGCAGTTTGTCAGCACGCACACTTCACATCTTCCACAAACCAACAACAAAACCCACATACATGGATGTACTCACTAGAAGTATACCAGAAGAACAGAGACCTCCCATAAGCAAACCATCTATACACAATGCTGTCCCAGCAGTACCCATTACACACAAAAACATGCACATCATTGTCTCACCCAACAAGCCCCTAAGGCAAAATCCCTCAAAACCAAATGTGTTGGTCATAGACAACTCCATAGTGAGACACACAGGCTGGACAAGGAGAAGGTCACGGTCAGCTGCCTGACAGGTGCCAGGACCCACCAAATCATGCATGGACTTAAGTCTCTCAGCAAGTACTGTTATGATTCTGCCATAGTCCATGTTGGAGTGAATGACCTGAGATGTAACTCATTGGACTATATGAAGAGACATGACTGAGCTCACTGATTATGTGTCCCAGGCAGGTATGTCCCTAACAGACATGACTGAGCTCCCTGATTACATATCCCAGGCAGGTATGTCCCTAACAGACATGACTGAGCTCACTGATTACATATCCCAGGGAGGTACGTCCCTAACAGACATGACTGAGCTCCCTGATTACATATCCTAGGGAGGTATGTCCCTAACAGACATGACTGAGCTCGCTGATTATGTGTCCCAGGCAGGTATGTCCCTAACAGACATGACTGAGCTCCCTGATTACATATCCTAGGGAGGTATGTCCCTAACAGACATGACTGAGCTCCCTGATTACATATCCCAGGGAGGTATGTCCCTAACAGACATGACTGAGCTCCCTGATTACATATCCCATGGAGGTATGTCCCTAACAGACATGACTGAGCTCACTGATTATGTGTCCCAGGCAGTTATGTCCCTAACAGACATGACTGAGCTCCCTGATTACATATCCTAGGGAGGTATGTCCCTAACAGACATGACTGAGCTCCCTGATTATGTGTCCCAGACAGGTATGTCCCTAACAGACATGACTGAGCTCACTGATTGTGTGTCCCAGGCAGGTACATCCCCAACAGACATGACTTAGCTCCCTGATTACATATCCTAGGGAGGTATGTCCCTAACAGACATGACTGAGCTCCCTGATTACATATCCTAGGGAGGTACGTCCCTAACAGACATGACAGAGCTCACTGATTATGTGTCCCAGGCAGGTATGTCCCTAACAGACATGACTGAGCTCCCTGATTACATATCCCAGGGAGGTATGTCCATAACAGACATGACTGAGCTCACTGATTATGTGTCCCAGGCAGGTATGTCCCTAACAGACATGACTGAGCTCCCTGATTACATATCCCAGGGAGGTATGTCCATAACAGACATGACTGAGCTCACTGATTATGTGTCCCAGGCAGGTATGTCCCTAACAGACATGACTGAGCTCCCTGATTACATATCCCAGGTTGGTACATCCCGAACAGACATGACTGAGCTCACTGATTACATATCCCAGACAGGTACATCCCTAACAGACATGACTGAGCTCACTGATTATGTGTCCCAGGCAGGTATGTCCCTAACAGACATGACTGAGCTCAATGATTATGTGTCCCAGGCAGGTATGTCCCTAACAGACATGACTGAGCTCACTGATTACGTGTCCTAGGCAGGTACATCCCCAACAGACATGACTGAGCTCACTGATTACGTGTCCCAGGCAGGAACATCCCTAACAGACATGACTGAGCTCACTGATTACGTGTCCTAGGCAGGTACATCCCCAACAGACATGACTGAGCTCACTGATTACGTGTCCCAGGCAGGTATGTCCCTAACAGACATGACTGAGCTCAATGATTATGTGTCCCAGGCAGGTATGTCCCTAACAGACATGACTGAGCTCACTGATTACGTGTCCCAGGCAGGTACATCCCCAACAGACATGACTTAGCTCCCTGATTACATATCCTAGGGAGGTATGTCCCTAACAGACATGACTGAGCTCGCTGATTATGTGTCCCAGGCAGGTATGTCCCTAACAGACATGACTGAGCTCCCTGATTACATATCCTAGGGAGGTATGTCCCTAACAGACATGACTGAGCTCCCTGATTACATATCCTAGGGAGGTACGTCCCTAACAGACATGACAGAGCTCGCTGATTATCTGTCCCAGGCAGGTATGTCCCTAACAGACATGACTGAGCTCCCTGATTACGTGTCCCAGGCAGGTATGTCCCTAACAGACATGACTGAGCTCACTGATTACATATCCCAGGGAGGTATGTCCCTAACAGACATGACTGAGCTCCCTGATTACATATCCCAGGCAGGTATGTCCCTAACAGACATGACTGAGCTCACTGATTATGTGTCCCAGGCAGGTATGTCCCTAACAGACATGACTGAGCTCCCTGATTACATATCCCAGGGTGGTACATCCCCAACAGACATGACTGAGCTCACTTATTACGTGTCCCAGGCAGGTATGTCCCTAACAGACATGACTGAACTCGCTGATTACATATCCTAGGGAGGTATGTCCCTAACAGACATGACTGAGCTCCCTGATTACATATCCTAGGCAGGTATGTCCCTAACAGACATGAATGAGCTCACTGATTATGTATCCCAGGCAGGTATGTCCCTAGCAGACATGACTGAGCTCAATGATTATGTGTCCCAGGCAGGTATGTCCCTAACAGACATGACTGAGCTCACTGATTACGTGTCCCAGGCAGGTATGTCCCTAACAGACATGACTGAGCTCCCTGATTACATATCCCAGGGTGGTACATCCCCAACAGACATGACTGAGCTCACTTATTACGTGTCCCAGGCAGGTATGTCCCTAACAGACATGACTGAGCTCCCTGATTACATATCCTAGGGAGGTATGTCCCTAACAGACATGACTGAGCTCCCTGATTACATATCCTAGGCAGGTATGTCCCTAACAGACATGACTGAGCTCACTGATTATGTGTCCCAGGCAGGTATGTCCCTAACAGACATGACTGAGCTCAATGATTATGTGTCCCAGGCAGGTATGTCCCTAACAGACATGACTGAGCTCACTGATTACATATCCTAGGGAGGTATGTCCCTAACAGACATGACTGAGCTCACTGTTTACGTGTCCTAGGCAGGTATGTCCCTAACAGACATGACTGAGCTCAATGATTATGTGTCCCAGGCAGGAACATCCCTAACAGACATGACTGAGCTCACTGATTATGTGTCCCAGGCAGGTATGTCCCTAACAGACATGACTGAGCTCAATGATTATGTGTCCCAGGCAGGTATGTCCCTAACAGACATGACTGAGCTCACTGATTACGTGTCCTAGGCAGGTACATCCCCAACAGACATGACTGAGCTCACTGATTACGTGTCCTAGGCAGGTACATCCCCAACAGACATGACTGAGCTCACTGATTACGTGTCCCAGGCAGGTACATCCCTAACAGACATGACTGAGCTCACTGATTATGTGTCCCAGGCAGGTATGTCCCTAACAGACATGACTGAGCTCACTGATTATGTGTCCCAGGCAGGTTTGTCCCTAACAGACATGACTGAGCTCAATGATTATGTGTCCCAGGCAGGTATGTCCCTAACAGACATGACTGAGCTCACTGATTATGTGTCCCAGGCAGGTACATCCCTAACAGACATGACTGAGCTCACTGATTATGTGTCCCAGGCAGGTATGTCCCTAACAGACATGACTGAGCTCAATGATTATGTGTCCCAGGCAGGTATGTCCCTAACAGACATGACTGAGCTCACTGATTACATATCCTAGGGAGGTATGTCCCTAACAGACATGACTGAGCTCACTGATTACGTGTCCCAGGCAGGTATGTCCCTAACAGACATGACTGAGCTCAATGATTATGTGTCCCAGGCAGGTATGTCCCTAACAGACATGACTGAGCTCACTGATTACGTGTCCCAGGCAGGTACATCCCCAACAGACATGACTTAGCTCCCTGATTACATATCCTAGGGAGGTATGTCCCTAACAGACATGACTGAGCTCGCTGATTATGTGTCCCAGGCAGGTATGTCCCTAACAGACATGACTGAGCTCCCTGATTACATATCCTAGGGAGGTATGTCCCTAACAGACATGACTGAGCTCACTGATTATATGTCCCAGGCAGTTATGTCCCTAACAGACATGACTGAGCTCCCTGATTACATATCCTAGGGAGGTATGTCCCTAACAGACATGACTGAGCTCCCTGATTATGTGTCCCAGACAGGTATGTCCCTAACAGACATGACTGAGCTCACTGATTACATATCCCAGGGAGGTATGTCCCTAACAGACATGACTGAGCTCCCTGATTACATATCCCAGGGAGGCATGTCCCTAACAGACATGACTGAGCTCACTGATTATGTGTCCCAGGCAGGTATGTCCCTAACAGACATGACTGAGCTCCCTGATTACATATCCCAGGGAGGTATGTCCCTAACAGACATGACTGAGCTCACTGATTACGTGTCCCAGGCAGGTATGTCCCTAACAGACATGACTGAGCTCACTGATTATGTGTCCCAGGCAGGTACATCCCCAACAGACATGACTTAGCTCCCTGATTACATATCCTAGGGAGGTATGTCCCTAACAGACATGACTGAGCTCCCTGATTACATATCCTAGGGAGGTACGTCCCTAACAGACATGACAGAGCTCACTGATTATGTGTCCCAGGCAGGTATGTCCCTAACAGACATGACTGAGCTCCCTGATTACGTGTCCCAGGCAGGTATGTCCCTAACAGACATGACTGAGCTCACTGATTACATATCCTAGGAAGGTATGTACCTAACAGACATGGCTGAGCTCACTGATTACGTGTCCCAGGCAGGTATGTCCCTAACATACATGACTGAGCTCACTTATTACGTGTCCCAGGCAGGTATGTCCCTAACAGACATGACTGAGCTCCCTGATTACATATCCTAGGGAGGTATGTCCCTAACAGACATGACTGAGCTCCCTGATTACATATCCCAGGGAGTTATGTCCCTAACAGACATGACTGAGCTCACTGATTATGTGTCCCAGGCAGGTACATCCCCAACAGACATGACTGAGCTCCCTGATTACATATCCTAGGGAGGTATGTCCCTAACAGACATGACTGAGCTCACTGATTACGTGTCCCAGGCAGGTATGTCCAACAGACATGACTGAGCTCCCTGATTACATATCCCAGGGAGGTATTTCCCTAACAGACATGACTGAGCTCACTGATTACGTGTCCCAGGCAGGTATGTCCAACAGACATGACTGAGCTCCCTGATTACATATCCCAGGGAGGTATTTCCCTAACAGACATGACTGAGCTCACTGATTATGTGTCCCAGGCAGGTATGTCCCTAACAAACATGACTTAGCTCCCTGATTACATATCCTAGGGAGGTATGTCCCTAACAGACATGACTGAGCTCCCTGATTACATATCCCAGGGTGGTACATCCCCAACAGACATGACTGAGCTCACTTATTATGTGTCCCAGGCAGGTATGTCCCTAACAGACATGACTGAGCTCCCTGATTACATATCCCAGGGAGGTATGTCCCTAACAGACATGACTGAGCTCCCTGATTACATATCCCAGGGAGGTATGTCCCTAACAGACATGACTGAGCTCCCTGATTACATATCCCAGGGAGGTATGTCCCTAACAGACATGACTGAGCTCACTGATTATGTGTCCCAGGCAGGTACATCCCCAACAGACATGACAGAGCTCCCTGATTACATATCCTAGGGAGGTATGTCCCTAACAGACATGATTGAGCTCCCTGATTACATATCCCAGGGAGGTATGTCCCTAACAGACATGACTGAGCTCCCTGATTACATATCCTAGGGAGGTATGTCCCTAACAGACATGACTGAGCTCACTGATTACGTGTCCCAGGCAGGTATGTCCCTAACAGACATGACTGAGCTCCCTGATTACATATCCTACGGAGGTATGTACCTAACAGACATGACTGAGCTCCCTGATTACATATCCTAGGGAGGTTTGTCCCTAACAGACATGACTGAGCTCACTAATTATGTGTCCCAGGCAGGTATGTGCCTAACAGACATGACTGAGCTCCCTGATTACATATCCCAGGGAGGTATGTCCCTAACAGACATGACTGAGCTCCCTGATTATGTGTCCCAGGCAGGTACATCCCCAACAGACATGACAGAGCTCACTGATTATGTATCCCAGGCAGGTATGTCCCCTAGCCCTAAACAGCATTCTATCTTCACCAAGGATGATGCCTCACTACAAAAAAAATGATTGACTTCAACAACTGGCTTAGCTTCTGGTGTCATTCCAGAGGGATCCAGTATCTGTCAATATGGGACGACATGGTCGCAAGCCCATGCTACTTTGCCAGAGATGGTCTCCACCTGTCACATCTTGGCTTTTGGTTACTGGCTAAAGTACTTGCCTCCCCCACAGTGCCTTTTTAGGCAGTCATAACAACAAAGTTTCTGACATAAAAACATCTTCTAGAGACAAATTCAAGGTTATGCTGCTTAGTGCTAGGAGTCTAAATCAGAAACTGCACTCATTGGAGGCACTCCTTACTTTGGAAGACACAAATGTCTGTGCAGTATCAGAGACATGTTTCAATACCACAGAGAGTTCTCCAGACATACAAGGCTACAATGCCTTCCAAACATTCAAACCACAAAATGAACATTGAAGAACCAAAGAGGGGAGGTGTACATCTTCGTTGAAGACAAATACACCTCAAGACTGGTTAAACAGTACAATTCCCTACAGCCTACTCCAAGTTCAGCTAATTGTAGGAAAGACCCCCTCCATATCATATAGGTCCCCACCATGAACCAGCTAAACCACACTGCCTACCTGGACCTACTTGAGTCACTCAAAATACAGCCAAGCACCGTAGTCATGGGTGACTTTAACTTTCCCTCCATCGACTGAGCAACATATAAAAGCACTAACATGCTCTCCCTAAGGTTCCTGGACTTTGTTAACACAAATGCTCTGAAAAAGATAGTCAGCATTCCAACAAGGGGCTCAAATATCCTTGACATAGTGCTTACCAACATGGGAGATTGCTGCCCCACCCCATGTGTGGGACCCTCCCTGGTTAGGTCAAATCACAGCTCTGTTTCATTCGAAGTCATCACAACTCACCCCCCCCCCCGAGCAAAAAGGTTAAACAATTTCTCTAAATCAAACTGCAGCCTTGACACGATAGCAAAAATATTTTCAATCCACCGACAGCGGTGACTCCCATACTGAGGAGGACACCAGTGGCTTTTATAAACACCTATACAAGTGCATAGACTCAGCTGTACCTGAATGGATTAAATCAGAATCCTCAAGAAAAAAAACCAAACCACCCTGGTGAACATCCAGCATAAACAGGTTATACAATAAGAGAAAGAAAATGCTGTCAAAGAACAAGAAGCAAAGGTATCAGCCACGGAAAGACACCCTCCACAGCTTGACTTATCAAATTAGACAGCTTAAGTCATCCAAAGCTAATTACAAAACCAAATTACAACCCACAACCACAATGCATTCTATAGCTACATCCAAAATCGTAAAGGGAAGGATCAGATTTGCGCTGAACTAATATTGGAACGTACCACTCACATGGAACCTGCGAAAATTTCCAACCTACTAGCAGATAGGTTCAGTAAAAACTTCACTCCACTGTCCCCAATAATCATACCCCAAATATATATACCTGTTACCAGTCATCTACCTAGTATCTTCAAAGAACAGGTCATAACTGCCTTCTCCAAGGCCAAAAATACAGCCTCTATTGGACCAAGCAACACCCCAGGCCACTTAATAAATAGTCTAAAACAGGAGATGGAGGAATCATTGGGTAGTCTCTTCAACCACAGTCTAAGTACTGGCTTTGTCCCACCCAAATGGAAAACTGCAACTGTGATCACTTTGCACAAAGGTGGTCCTTCAACCGACCCTGGAAATTATAGGCACATAAGCCTAACCAGAAAAAACAAATATATAATGAATAAAATGACCAGCCAGCATAATCCAACCAATTTATTCACTTCTGACGTCTCGGCACAAAGCCTTCAAGGAAGATAAATTACAAACCCAAATCACATGCTTATATACTCATATTAATTAGTTCAATAAAACAATAATAATATAAATTAAATAAACCAAACCACTTAAACACAAATCTTCTTTCGTTAAAGTAACAATACATTATAATAAAATCCTCCAATTAAATTCAGAATTCATGCCCTTAGGGCTTAAAGTGTCAAACTTTAAAATATTTAATGCTTCCTTATATAATAATTTATTCTTAAACAAGAATCAAGGGGAAAAACATCGAACTTTTCTAACACCGTACCCTGCAAATGCATCGGATTACTTTGATGTACAGCCTGAAAATGCAAAGCCACTGAACTAGACTCTTTAACATTAATAATGTCCCTCACATGTTCCAACAATTGCACTTTAAAAGCTCTTTTTGTTTGTCCAATATAATACTTCTCGCATGAACATTTTAGGGCATAAATAATCCCTTGAGTATTACATTTAAAACTGTTGTTTACCTGAAATTTTATTCCATTTATAAATTGAAAGCTGTTAACCACATATTTACATGCCTTACACTTACCACAAACCTGAGTACCCAAACATAAAATATTAGATGATAAATCTACCATAGGCATAATAAATTTACCTCTCACTAATATATTCTTTAAACTCCTACTCACCTTATAAGAGGTTTTTAAATATTTAGGAAGCCAAGGACATACTTCTTTTTTACTTTGTAAAAAATGCCAATGATATTTCACTATATTAATCAACTTTTCACTAAATGGACTATAGGTTGTGGTAAAATAAATGTCCAAATCAGTGCCTCCAGATTTGGCACTAGATATAAAAGGTTTGGACATATTACCTCTTTCATTTATTTTAGAGACTGCTTTCAATATAGTCGATTCACTATATCCACTTCTATAAAAACAAACATATTACAAGTCTTATATATCTCTTCTTTTAATTCAGAATATACATTGCATAATCTGTGTACTCGAATAAGTTCACCATATGGCAAAGCATCTATTGTACTGGGGGAGATGACAACTAGTAGCCTTCAAATAATAGTTGTCACCTTCAAACTTCCTGTGCACTCTTGTATGTACCCCAACAGGGTCAGAAATATCCAGATCAACATACAAAAACGAAACCTGTTTACCTTTCTGTACACCATCAAATTTAAGTCCAAACCTATTAACTTGCAAGGACTCAATAAATTGATGCACCTGATTTTCACCCCCCCCCACATAGAAAAATAAGATCATCTATAAAACAAGCATAGAATATAACATGTTCATTATAAAACTTGGCTTTATAAATACATTCTATTTCAAAGAGACCCATACGTAGGTTAGCATATGAGGGGGCAAAAGCCACCCCCATAGCAGTCCCACGTAACTGTTTAAACAATTCATTATTAAATTCAAAAAAATTATTGGACAAACAAAAGAGTAACATGTCTATTATAAATTCAGTAGCAGGGCATTCCCCCAAAAAGAACCTCACTGCCTCCAAACCAAATGCATGGGAAATATTGGTATAAAGGCTGTTAACATCCAATGTAATAAAATACATATTACCATTTAACTGTACGGTTTTAAATTTTTCTAAAAAATCAAACACATCTTTTATATAAGAAGACAAAGAAAGAACCTTTGGTAACAACAAATAATACAATAGACATACCATATTATATAAAAAATAATCTTTACCAGAAACAATGGGGCATCCAGGGGGATGTGCTAAGCTTTTATGAATCTTAGGTAAACAATAGAAACAGGCCATACCGGCCTGTTCTATATTAAATTTCATTTTTGCATCCTCACTGGAAAAATAACCTAATCTGACACCCCTATTGACTAAATCAACATACTGTTCCTGAGCCGATGTATATATAGGAATATCTACTCTTTTATATACATCATCATCATTTACATGAGCATAACACATTTTCAAATATTCAGGAACATCTAAAATAACTAATCTATTGCCTTTATCAGCAAGTTTAAAAATAAGATTATTATTTCCCCTTAAATTCTGTAATGCAACCCATTCAGATTAGTTAAATTATAATCAACAGTGGACATATCTTTAAAAAGCAATTCTGTTTCACTAACAAATGAAAAATCAAGCATTTGATAAAAAGATTTAATTAAATCATTATTGAAAACAGGTGTAAACCTGTAATTAGATTTTAACTTACTCGTATCAAATTTATAATATGCATTAATTAAATCATCAGATGAACACGAATAAAAACTTTCATTACCTGAATTAGAATCAATTTCATTAACATCATTAACATCTGCTAAAAACATCTCATGATTGTAAAAGAAACATTTTAACTGCAACTTCCAAGAAAATTTATAAATATCACATTTAACATAATGTAAACGCGGAATAACAGTGGGTATAAACTTAAGTCCCATTTTTAAAACCGCTGTTTCAGTGTTACTTAAAGTATGTCCAGATAAATTAACAATATAAGGTAAATTGTTACCATTTCCCCTTCTTTGAATACTGAAATTGTTGGGGACGTTGGTTATTATATTTTTGTCCATTACCACTGAATTGTCCCTCCCGTTGTCGCTTCTTAGATTTAAATCCTCCTGGGCCATTAAAGTCACAAAAAGTCCGTTGCAAACCCTCTGGATTTTACGGTTTAGGCAAGGAAGGAAAATTGGTTACATTATTGCCAACACCTTGTCCATTCTCACCAGATGTTATTGACCCATTTGTAGATACAGCAAAAGAAAAAGAACGCTGCTCTGTTTGAAAATTTGCCTGTTCAAATGACACATGACGGGATGATTTCCTCTGATTGGTCTTAGTGAGGAAAGGTTTACTACCATCATAGTCCTGCGTATCACGTAGCAATTTTTTCTTCTTTCGGGTCATAAACCTATTGGTTATGAAGAGGAAATTATTATTAATATCACTCAAAATTTTGTCCAGAAACTCAGAATTCATTTGAGTGATAATATTATGACACGCAGAGTTAATATCTTTACATAATTCACCCTGCTTGATCTTGTCACGTTCAACTAATATAGATACCCACTCTAAAGAACACTTATAAACACTTATGCACTGCAAGGACCCATCGTTGATAAAATTTACGATCTGTTTCATCTTCCATGTTAAACGGAGTGGAGGGATCTTTAAAGGCTCTCAGACCCCGAGGAGTAATGTCTAATTCAAGATATTTGGACAAACTTTGCATATTCAAAAATATGGAAGTCACTTTATATAAGAGTTTTTCCAAAGAATCACATACTCCCTTAGTCTCAGAACCCGTAGTAGGTGCAAACCTCCTTCCTACCATGAAAAACGGATCAGTTAATCGATCATTACGTTGTACCTCCCATCTATGCAAAACTGTGGAAAAGGCGATGGATTATTTAATTTATGTTATTATTCATAGGTTCATAGGTTTATACTAGGCTATCTGCCCTAAGGCATTTATAAGCCTAGCCCAAATTTTTGTGGCTTACGCCACCCCTTATATGAAAAAATACTGTGCCCATTAGTTTGTTGTGCCTCTGTCCAGCAATGACACAGAGATGATTCCCGGGTAAACCTACGATCTCCCATCCACAGGTCTAGATTTCTCTTGAACAGAGTCAGCGAGGTGCTCTGCCTCACATGGACCGGGATTTTATTCCACAGCATAGGGAGTCTCTGAGTGATAAATCTATCCCTCCAGCACGTCCTATTTATATCCGTGCTAAGGTTTAAGTCGCTTGCTCTAGTGGTTTTGGTGGATTTGGATTTTTGAGGTGGAGCATGTCCATTAATTCCGGGTTGGACATGGCCTTGTATGTCAGGCACATGTCACCTCTGAGCAGACGGTATGCGACTGAATAGAGCTGGAGTTTCTTCAATCTGGCAGCATATGACAGATTTTGGAGTCCCTTTATCCTTTTGGTGAGGAACTTTTGGGGTCTCTCCAATTGCTGCAGATGTCGGGTGAGATACATCCCGAATGGGGCATTGTACTCGATCATTGGTCTGATAAGTGAAGAGTACAGGGGAACAATAACCTCACTAGATCTGGATGTGAATCCCTTCATGATCAGGTGGGCAATGTAGAAGGTCTTTCTAACCACTTTAGCAATGTGAGTGTCAAAGAAAGGCCACTGTCAACCTGGGTCCCCAGGTCCCTGATAACCTCTTCTGTGCTTAGTGGATTGCCACCTATATGGTAGCTTGGGGTTACCTTGTTTTTCCCGAAGGGTATGACTATACATTTTTGGCGTTTAACTTCAGGCCATGGCTCTGGCACCAGCTATCTGTTTCCGTGAGTCCCTTCTGAAGGATATCCGTGTCTGATGCACTTTCCACTATGGCGCCCAGTTTGCAGTCGTCTGCAAACTTTGTCAGCCAAAGTCCTCCTATGTTGGCCTGTACTTCTGAGAAGTAGATGCCAAACAATAGGGGGCCAAGGACCGAGCCCTGTGGGACACCACTTGTGACCAGCTTGGAGTCTGACACAGCGCCAGCAACTATAACCCTGTGGGTTCTGTCCTTAAGCCAGTTTGCAACCCATCTTGTGACATATGGGTTTACATTTAAGCTGGTAAGTTTTTCTACAATACCCGAGTGGGGTATTGTGTCGAAAGCCTTTGCAAGGTCAAGGTAGGCTGTATGGACTGCCTTTCCTCATCAATGGCCTTGGTGACTGTTTCAAGAAGTCGACCAAGTTCAAAAGGCATGATCTTCCCTTGACAAAGCCAAACTGGGTCGGGTCCAATGTCTGCAAGTCCCTATATCTTTGTTTATGAGCTCCATTATGATCCTCTCCATAGCTTTGCAGACTAGACTTGTTAAGCTTATGGGGGTAATTACCATGGTCCGTAGAGGCCGCCTTTGTGGAGTGGGACAACAGTTGCCGTGACGCCACTCCTTGGGCATGTATCCTGTGGTAAGGCTGAGATTAAACAGCTGCCTTATGTGCGGGTTTAATTCCTCATTTAGCTCGTGTAGCACACAGCCGGGACACCATCCGGTCCCATTGATGCTGTGTTTTTAGCTTTAGAGAGAGCAGCTTTCACCTGCGCATTTGAGATGTCCGGGAGGCTACACTCGGCTGGGATAGTTATCTCTCCTTTAGGGGAGAGGGGTGAAGTTTGCACTGAACCTGTCTGCCAGTATGTTGGCAATGTCTGTGGGTTCAGTGATTTTTGTATCATTTTGGACTAATTTTGAGCATATCTGGGAGTTTCCACCCAGGTTCCTAACATAGCTGAAAAAGGCCTTATGATTGTCCTTTGAATCCATGGCAATTTTTCTCTCAAAATTGGCCAATTATTGTTTTATTGAACTAATTAATATAAGTATATAAGCATGTGATTTGGGTTTGTAATTTATCTTCCTTGAAGGCTTTGTGCCGAGACGTCAGAAGTGAATAAATTGGTTGGCTGGTCGTTTTATACGTAAGCCTAACCAGCCTTATCTGTAAAGCCATGGAAAGAATCATCATGGACCTAACAAACAAGAATATAGGAGACCATTAAACTCTTGACCCAACCCAGTCTGGCTTTGTTAAAAGCAAACCATGCTTGTTAAACCTGGTGGGCTTCTTTGAAAATGTCACTAAAGCTTTGGATGATGGTAAAACAGTACATACTGCCTATCTTGACTTGGCCAAGGCCGTTGATACTATGTTCCACTCAGGCATCATCAATAAACTCACCCAGCTGGGGATAAACCCATACGTCATTAGCTGGGCAGCGAACTGGCTCACAGACAGAACGCATACAGTAAAAATACAGGATTCCACCTCTACCAGCAGAGCTGTTACTAGTGGTGTTCCACAAGGATCTATACTGGGTCCACTTCTGTTTGGAATTTATTTCTTAGATGTTCAGGTAAAAATAGATGGCCTGTGGCTTACCAAATTCGCTGGACTGGGTGCAATCACTGAATCCCAAAACAATGTCACCATACTAGAAAAAGGGCTTACACAGACAAATGACTGGTGCCAAAGCCAAGGACTTAAACATAACACAAAAAATGTATTATCATCCCCTCGGTAAAGGTGAAGTCCCAGCAAATTTCAACATTAACAATACTGCCCCTAAGTTCAAACCCAGTGGTGAGAGACTTGGAAACGTAGGTTGACAGCAGCTTTAAATTCAAACATAATGTGGCCACAGTGGTGAGGAAGGCCTTCTACATTGCCCATCTCATAAGCAAAGGAATAGCATCCAAAAAGGAGGAAGTTTGGAAGTTATAACTCCTCTGTACTTGTTCCTCATCAGACCAATAAAAGAGTACAATTCTCTCTTCTATATGTACCTCACCAGACACGTGCAGCAGCTGGAGAGATCTCAGAGGTTTCTCACCAAGAAAATTCAAGGCCTTCATCACATGACCTACACACAAACAGTCTGAAGGCTCTGTCACTATACTCTGCATCGTATTAACTGCTTAGAGGCAACTTGTACCTGGCCTACAGAGCAATCTCAGACCCTGCCTTAATGGAAATACTGGTAATAACAAGAAGACAAATCCCAAACACAGCAGAGTCCGCTCACTACTTTTAATAAAATCCACACAACAGATAACTTAAAGCGCTTTTCGTCTGCCAACAAAGCAGACTTCTTCAGAAGTAATTGATACAAAGAATAAAACATTTAAATAATCACTAGCACCAAAAACGCGGGATAGTTAAATCATTACCTATTTAAAGATACATTAACGTAAAAACAATACAAAACATAAATAACATGTAAACTCTTTTTAAAAATTATAACATATTAAATCAAGATCTAAAGACCATAAATACAAACATAAACTCACTATGATGGGAGAATAGTAACCATTTAAGCATAAAACCAGACCTTAAAATACACCTTTTACCTCTGTAAACTCTTTAATTTAAGAATACTACTGATATAGTTAGTCTCATTTAAACCAGGAACATTACTTGCATCTAGTTTAATTTGCCACTTGAGTTCTAACTCTTCTAGTTTGAGAGTAACAGGACCTCCTCTGGTATTGTACTCCACTTTGTCAATAGCTAAAAATTTAAACTTGTGGTTCATATTTAATTGGATACGTTTAGCCAGGGCATTATCAGACTTGTTGCGGCTTATTGCCTACAAGTGTTCTTACATCCTATCTTGGAGTCTACGCTCCATTTTTCCTACATAAAATGCAGGGCAATGAGTACACCTGGCTAAGTAAACTATACCTTTAGAATTACAATTAAATCTTTCCCTTAATCTATATTTACAACCGAGCACTGAAAATGTATTGGTTGTATCAACATGCTTGCAAAAAATACAATTCTCACATTTGGACATTCCACCTAGTCTAAGGGGTTTAGAATGTTGTTTTTCTAAGTGCTTCAGATTCCTACCCCGTTTGAAAATTATATTTGGAGAGTCACCAAATTTGTCAAATAAGGACTGGTTACACCTGAACAGTTCCCAGTTTTTCTTTATTATTTTCACACAAAGGGTACTATGAACACTAAATGAGGTTATAAAACCACAATGCATTGGTTGTCCACCATGTAGAACTGTTACACTAAGTGGAGATGGCTCAACAGTACCAGACGTTTGCAAACTAACACCTTCAAAACATCTAGGAGCCAGCATCGGCTTAAATATAAGACTTTCTCTCTTATACTTTACTTCCTCTATTAATGCTTCAAACAAAGACTCAGGGTAACCCCGATGTAAAAAGAGCTTTTTCAAAAACTGGCATTCTTCATGGAAGTCCTCATCCTGAAAGATGATATTTGAGGCCCTAACCAGTTGTTCTTTGACAACTGACCTCTTTTGAGTTCCTACAGTTCACTTCCAACTTTAGTTTGGAGTCTGTATCATATCTGGACATTTGGCTCACTAAGAATAGGGTAATGAATAGTTACACAGCAAAGATATTCAGGAAAAAAGACTTACTCTAACACATTCTTACACTTCTCTAGTTGCCATCCTTTTCATCAAAAGAGGACAGTTGTCAGAGGACAACTGGTTAGGGCCTCACATATCATCTCTCAGGATGAGGACTTCCATGAAGAATGCCAGTTTTTGAAAAAGCTCTTTTTACATCGGGGTTACCCTGAGTCTTTGCTGGAAGCATTAATACAGGAAGTAAAGTATAAGAGAGAAAGTCTTATATTTAAGCCGATACTGGCTCCTAGATGTTTTGAAGGTGTTAGTTTGCAAACTTCTGGTACTGTTGAGCCATCTCCACTTAGTGTAACAGTTCTACACGGTGGACAACCAATGCATTGTGGTTTTATAACCTCATTTAGTGTTCATAGTACCCTTTGTGTGAAAATAATAAAGAAAAACTGGGAACTGTTCGGGTGTAACCAGTCCTTATTTGACAAATTTGGCGACTCTCCAAATATATTTTTCAAATGGGGTACGAATCTAAAGGACTTATTAGAAAAACAACATTCTAAACCCCTTAGACTAGGTGGAATGTCCAAATGTGAGAATTGTAATTTTTGCAAGCATGTTGATACAACCAATATATTTTCAGTGCTCGGTTATAAATATAGATTAAGGGAAAGATTTAATTGTAATTCTAAACGTATAGTTTACTTAGCCAGGTGTACTCATTACCCTGCATTTTATGTAGGAAAAAGAGCGTAGACTCTGAAATAGGATGTACGAACACTTGTACGCAATAAGCCGCAACAAGTCTGATAATGCCCTGGCTAAACATATCCAATTAAATATGAACCACAAGTTTAAATTTTTAGCTATCGACAAAGTGGAGTACAATACCAGAGGAGGTCCTGTTACCCTCAAACTAGAAGAGTTAGAACTCAAGTGGCAAATTAAACTAGATGCAAGTAATGTTCCTGGTTTAAATGAGACCAACTCTATCAGTAGTATTCTTAAATTAAAGAGTTTACAGAGGTAAAAGGTGTACTTTAAGGTCTGGTTTTATGCTTAAATGGTTACTATTCTCCCATCATAGTGAGTTTTTGTTTGTATGTATGGTCTTTAGATCTTGATTTAATATGTTATAATTTTTAAAAAGAGTTTACATATTATGTATGTTTTGTATTGTTTTTACGTTAATGTATCTTTAAATAGGTAATGATTTAACTATCCCGCGTTTTTGGTGCTAGTGATTATTTAAATGTTTTATTCTTTGTATCAATTACTTCTGAAGAAGTCTGCTTTGTTGGCAGATGAAAAGCGCTTTAAGTTATCTGTTGTGTGGATTTTATTAAAAGTAGTGAGCGGACTCTGCTGTGTTTGGGATTTGTCTTCTTGTTATTACCAGTATTTTGTGCCTTGTTGTCGTTTTTAATGGAAATACTGCACATATGCAAATCTTATGGGGACAAGACTCACTCGCTCTAGAGACCTTAACCTAGCCTGTAACATAAACAGGCCTTGCTGAAGAGAGAGATACATCTCCCACAGGCTGCCACTCCTCCGGAACAAACTCTCAATTCAAGTTAAACAGAGCTCCTTAATGACTATTTAAGTGTAACTTGGACAGTTGGATGGAAAGCTATAAATTCACCCCGGGAGTTTCATATATGTCCCTCTTGGATAGGGGCAGTCGGTGCTGTTCATAAGTTCACATGCTAATACAGGCTATTTCTCCTGGTCTGTGAAGGTACCAGGGTAAAACATGGCTAAGCTTGTAAAGGCCCTAGCAACCTCCTGTGATTCTATGAAATCTTGTACCTTGTGTTTGTGAGGTAAATATGCCAACTCCCAATCCCAGGTTAATTAAAACAAATAACCTCTGTGTTAACAGACTTAAAACATGATGCACAGAACACTGAAGTTTTAAATGATATATTACTTCTATTGTTAAAATTATTTTCTCTGCCTGTGAGTTACAGTTACTGTCTTTTGTGCTAACGTTAATGACTTTCCTTATGACTTCCTATGTTTCATTTTCTGAGCTACCCCAGATATATCCAAAACATGTTAGAATCCTAATGTCAACCTCTGTTTCCCATTTCTGAATTAACTATTCTGTACTTTTTCGGTTGTCCCTTACAACTAATTACAGTTTTGCTCACTTTCCACTTGCACCCTATCTCACTTTAAAACTCACATGCTCCATATACATCACTATTTACACTTTGAAAGGAAAAAATATCTTCTAATCTGCTACAACTATCCTTGTCTTTCCATTGACATTTATTTTACTCTAGTGTTAGAATCACTGATACAGCCACACCACTGCAACTGTTTAAATGAATGAATATGGGAATTGCGATCCTCACTGAATACCCACAGTCTCATGTGTTGCCACTATTAAGGCTCTGAAACATGTAAAAAGTCATTTAAAATGTCAAAGAAAAGCTAACACTTTCCTTATGAAACTGTGCCATCTTTTCATTTCACTAGGAAGAGAAAGAAGTGGTAAACAAATGCAAGCGTTAATCATACCCCTTAACCTTCCCTCTCCAAAATGAGGAACACAGTCCTTCCTGGTGTTTAAGAATCAAGATGTAGTCGATGCCAATAAGGAGATGAAAAAGCAAACCCAATATGAAAAAGAATACTTGTAGCACTGAAACCAATCCAAACAAGGAGCCACCACACGTTCCTTCTGCAAAACCGCTTTATTGACCTAGGTTTCGTCCATACGAACTTCTTCAGAATACATACTATTACTTCAACACAAGGCTTTTATATGATTTAATATATTAAATAATTACTTAATTGATGTAATTAACTTTCAATAGTGGATTCTTAAAAGGGAAATGTTCCTATTACAACACATTTCATACTTATTAGAACCCATTGTGACAACCATATATATATAAACCTAATGCATGATGTAAAGTATATATACATAATAATATATAAAAAATTGGCGACTTGTACTAAAAACTGCTGAATTAATTATAATTAACATAATCAACTATACCAATTCATAAAAAACATACCCTACTTATACTGTACATATATTTATATATTTATGTTAAAATACTTATCTTATGTTGTGTGTGTATAATATATACATTAAAATTAAAATTAATACATATAATATTACATCTAACTATTATATTTATATTGTAAGGAATTGTAACAATATACTAAAAGTCTTGTATACAATAAATATGATACTTAAATTCATAATAAAATAATTAATTAAATAGATTGAGCATATATTTAAAAACTACTAACAAGTGTTACTTTAGGTATTCTATTATATTTAATTTGATTCTATAATCCACCATTTAGCCCACTATAATCAAAAATTGATATAAAAAATATATATATGATAAATATTTTGACATAAATTGAACCATGTATATAATACATAAATATGATTGATGTGTATATATGTATGATTATTTTTATGACACATCAACTATTTCCCATAGACTCTATTCAATTTCAATAATGGCATAATGGTCAAATATTCATTTATACCTGGTGGGTTACATGAATTCAAACGTATTTGCCATTTCAATTCCTCCATGTCTAAATGGTACATTGTCGTCTTCCCTTGCAAATCATATTTAACTTGGTTAATGACCATAAATTTAAATTTATGGTCATTATTATCAATTATATGTCTCGCTAAAGCATTAGTACTCTTATGATGTCGTATATCCAAAAGATGTTCTTTAATTCGTTCTCTGAATTGTCTTTTTGTTTTCCCTATATAGAAGGCTTTACATTGTTGACACAAAGCCGTATACACTACATTTGATGTTGAACAATTATAATGCCCGTTTATCCTAATTTTACAACCATTAATTGTTATTTCTGTATCTGAGCAATATATGTGGCTACATATAGTGCATATTCCACATTTGAAATTGCTTTTGCTTCTGTTACTATGTATGTTACTATTTCCTTTATTCTCTAATATATTTTTGAAAGATGGACTCTTTTTGTATACAAATTTTATTGGACCTTGAAAAAGCTGTCTCCAAGTTGTTTCATTTATAAAAAAACCCCAATTTTTTCTAATTATATTCTCTATTTCTTTGAAACAATCATTGTAATTAATTACATACAATGGAACATTATTATAGTAATCTTTTTCTATTATTCCTTTACTATCCAATGTTGTTTTATTTATAGAACCAGTTTTTAAAATTGCAGTATAAGTTCCATTTTGTCTCTTATTTATTACTTCATTGTATATTCTAACACATAATTGTTCTGGATATCCTCTATTCGTAAATAGTTGCATAATATGTTTTAATTCTTCTATAAAATCCTGTTCTTCACTTACCATTCTGGCTGCCCTGACCATCTGCCCTTTAATTATAGCTTTTTTCTGATGGTTAGGGTGCCAGCTATTATATACATATATATACATTATATACAATGAAGTAATAAATAAGAGACAAAATGGAACTTATACTGCAATATTAAAAACTGGTTCTATAAATAAAACAACATTGGATAGTAAAGGAATAATAGAAAAAGATTACTATAATAATGTTCCATTGTATGTTATTAATTACAATGATTGTTTCAAAGAAATAGAGAATATAATTAGAAAAAAATGGGGTTTTTTTATATGTTAATGTTGTATAAATTATACACACACAACATAAGATAAGTATTTTAATATAAATATATAAATATATGTACAGTATAAGTAGGGTATGTTTTTTATGAATTGGTATAGTTGATTATGTTAATTATAATTAATTCAGCAGTTTTTAGTACAAGTCGCTAATTTTTTATATATTATTATGTATATATACTTTACATCATGCATTAGGTTTATATATATATGGTTGTCACAATGGGTTCTAATAAGTATGAAATGTGTTGTAATAGGAACATTTCCCTTTTAAGAATCCACTATTGAAAGTTAATTACATCAATTAAGTAATTATTTAATATATTAAATCATATAAAAGCCTTGTGTTGAAGTAATAGTATGTATTCTGAAGAAGTTCGTATGGACGAAACCTAGGTCAATAAAGCGGTTTTGCAGAAGGAACGTGTGGTGGCTCCTTGTTTGGATTGGTTTCAGTGCTACAAGTATTCTTTTTCATATTGGGTTTGCTTTTTCATCTCCTTATTGGCATCGACTACATCTTGCTTCTTAAACAACAGGTTTGCTGCATATATCGGTTAACAGTCCTTCCTGGTCTTCATAATGTGGAACAAACAAACAAAATGTCGTAGGGAGAGAGTATTTCCACCACAAACAGCTATGGAAAAGTAAATACATGTATTGAATTAATATGGCAATAGGCGTGACCAAACTTTCAAATAACCACGAGAATATCGCTACCGCATTTTAACTACGGCATCCGAAAAACTTACAGAAAGTGGGACTTCAAGGTGCAGTAACATAGTTTAACACAACATCAGTGATGGTTAGGGTTAATGCCCTCAAACAGTACGGAATGTTGCGTAGCCTCGAGTACCTTGTGCTTTTTTTTCTTCAGCTTTTGCTCAGACAACCTTCTCTCGGTCTCCCTGTCAGGTACTTTCACAGTCATGATGGAAGACGCAGTTAGAAGAGACACTCAGGATCTTAGGGTTATTAAGTCATCTGACTGGATCCTCCAACTGAGTGTTCCATCATGACTTGTGAAGTAAGACGGAAAGATAAATACTTAAACAAAAATAAAGCTTCTGTGGCTTGAAATCGGAAAATGTACAAGCAAACGAGGTTATGTGTTCAACCGTATACCACTTTTGCTGTATATTTTCTGATTTCAATTGAAAGAGAAAAAACAGCCATTTTTTGTACCAGGCTGTAGGGCTGCTTAAAAATAAAACAAGTTGGGGGGTGGGTGTGTGCCCCTGCGCCAAGGCCTAAATCTGCCATTGTCTCTATTAAGTCAAATGGTACATGGGTTACTCCCTCTAAAGCCCTTAACCTGGTATGTGACATTAGTAGAACCTGCTTGAGGGACAGATTTGTCTCCCAGAGGTGACCACACCTTTGGAACAGACTCACACTTTATGCCAAACAGAGTACATCATTGGCCCACTTCAGACGTAATCTGGACTATTGGATGGGTGACCATAAATCCACCCCTGGGGGTTTCACCTGTGTACCTCTTGGACAGGGGCAATAGGTGCTGATTGTGGAAATAATGGTAGAACTTGGCTAGGCTTGTAAGGGCCCTAGGGCCATTAGCCTAGTGACTTTGTATGATTCTATGATCTTATGTATCATCACAACAGGATCAGTCCTGTTTAACTTAATGAGTTAAAAAATGTTGGCAAAAAAGCAGGAGACATATTTGTATAGTTTAAAGTGTAAAGAAAGATCATGCTATGTGTTATATTGGGCAGGCATGTCAGTGCAGATTGACTAAGAAGTTAAGAAACTTTTTTATGAATATTACATGTCATAATAATAATCTAAGAGAAGAGGCATTTTTTGTACAGTACCAGTAAGACCAGAGAATGAAGCTGGATCATATTTATTTCAGTTTAGAGACTGTGTCTAGCATATTGTGATTATCATGTGAAGTTTTCAAGTTAATTGATACTGAAAGTGTTAGTGGTAGTAATGCATCTAAAGCTACATTTTTGAAATATAGGGTACCTGATGTTGTCTTACATTTTCATTGCAGTGGGGATTTCACAGTTCAAACTATAAAAAACCTCCTGAAGGAAGCCCAGAGCATTACTTATCACTGTTACTTAGATGTAAATTTAGCTTTCTTACAATGTCGAGATTTTCCCTTTGTGTATCTATTGTCAGCTTCTCTCTTAATGGTTTGTAGTCTGAAGAGTAAAGTGTTTCCAAACTTCAGCCTGCAAATGTGATTTCAGTGTCCGAGAGACTGAAAGCAATCCAATCTGTTCTATTATGACAAAAGATCCAGGTGCTTGTTTTCTTTGCAAGAGGGACAGGGAAAGTACAACAAATTCCACAGAATATCAGCCAGAAACTGATCGTTAGGAAACGCGAGTAGCTACTTTTCACTGTTTGTACTGAAGATGGAAATTTGCTGAGAAAAGACCTAAGAAATTTGCTCAAAATGAATATATCCCAAGGGGCTGTGATGAGAACAAAAGCTGTATACAAGAGGCCTCTAGCCAAGAGATATAAACTGAAAAGTGTCTAGAGAGGTATCCAAGAAGACGTTTACAGAGACGTTGCCAGAAACAAAGCCAAGAAATGTTCATCTCCAGCTAGAACATCCTGATACTTATTTATTTTTAGTTTTTATTTTCAAATGACCCCTTTTAACCATGACAGTAGTCAAAAGCAGAACAATGCATAGACATTAATTTACATAGGAAAAAAAGAATGCTCACGTTTACATATGTTTGCTGACTGAGGTTAATCTACATAAACTATATGGAGCAGTTTAATATGATACATACACCAGCACACCTGGAAATTTACAGATGCTACAACAATGACTGCTTTAGCGATAGACTTAAGGTATTCGTATTAGCTTTTCCCTTGCATATCAAACAATAGAATTAAAAATTATAGAATTTCCTAGCTATTTATAGTATACTAACTTACTGAGGCAGCCAGCAAGATACGAAGACATCTCCGGAGACTGAAGAGTACTGAACTTTTTGTATTGTACGGCTGAATATTGTACAGGTAAGATGTTTCAGCTTTCTGAATAAAATGTTGAATGAAAGTATGAAAGAATGTTAGAATGTCCTTGCATTTTGAAAAGGTGAGATGTTGACAATTACTACTGAATAGTATAAGTGTATCTGATAGTAAGTACCTGTATATTTAAAGTATGTTTCCTCATGGAAGGAAAATATGAATCTTTGCTTTAATAGACTGGATGTAATATTATGTTTTTTTAAAGGTCTGGCATCTTTGCCATATAAATATATATATATATATATATATATATATATATATATATATATATATATATATAGAGAGAGAGAGAGATAGCATGGCCTGACATTATGTATGATTACATAATTCAAAAGACATGCTGAAGAACTTGGCTGCATAGTTTCATAAGTTCATACCAGACTAATTTCCCTCACAAGCCATTTTAAGCCTAGCCAGTTTCCCTTCAGAGGTGAGAATTAAACCATGTACCTTGTGTCTGTGAGGTAAACACCTTAACCAATATTCCAGCTTCATGCATTTTATTCATATTGATAAACCATATGGTACAGACCGGGGTGCACCACATCAGGTAAACAAGTATTTTAGATGGAAAGGCGCACTGTTTCCAAATTTCTTCCCAAGAACCACATTGTCTAGAAATGGCCTTATTTTGCTCAGTAACTTTCATCCTCAACTCTGTCAATTATTTTCTGATTATAACATAAATCAACCTTAATATTTCTTTACCTGACCTAATATTTTCTCAGGAAATCACTTCCTTGTCATCCAGAGAGGTACCAAATCACCAAGCATATAATGATCTACCTTTACAGCAGTGGACACTAACCCATATGTCCAAGACAAGCACAAGGTAACGCCTAAAACCAGGAACAACAGAAAACAACAACACAGCCTAAAGAATGAAGATGGAGCAGGCATGGCACAGTAGTACATATAAATGTAAACTTTTAATGAAAAACAACAGTAAAAAAAAACTTAAGCACTTTTGTCCTTATTTGGCACTCCATGAAAGTAATTGTTCCCACTTCCATATACACATCCTTTCCAAAACATGCCTCTAGATTTATTGTCACTTCCATATACACATCCTTTACAAAACATGCCTCTATTTATTGCCAGTCAGTTATGCTATGTACCTGATCATTCATAGCCAGAATTTTTCTCTTATTTCTGTAATTTTAACTTTTGCCTGAAAAAAACATTACCTTTGCTCCACATTATAAAATTGTAAAATTTGAATATTTTGAAGATGTCAGACCCATCTTCATCCTCTACATCTTTTCTAAAACAAAAAACTGTGGTACCTTCAGGTCATTCGGTATGCAGATACAGATGTCTGACTCTCAGATGCTTAGTATAGCATTCATGCTAGTCATGAGACTAATATTTCTATTTTTACTGGTGCTGCAGTAGCGTTGTCGCCTCACAGTAAGACATTGTCCTGTTCGATTCTCAGCTAAAGCGTCTTGTGTGTGGAGACATGCGTGAATGGGCGTACCTTCGTTGAAGGTTGTGCATCAGGGCTGGCAACTTGGTACGTAAAAAAAATCTACTGCCAATCATTAGCAGACCAGAGTTCCGCTGTGGCGACCCCTAACTGGGAAAAGCCAAAAGAGACAACTATTATAAATGCAGCTAAGTAATACTTGGTCAAATATCACCAACATCTACCAACGAGTCAAAAAAGTTACTAAAAAAACAATTGCCAAGACCCTGGAAGAAAACACAATGAAGCTTATAGACAGGACGACTTAGTCAAGCCTTGTAGTCTTTGATTTAACAGTGTAGTCCACAGAAGTTCACAGGATAAAAACGCCAAAGAACAAAGCTTTTCAGCCGTTTAAATAGTTTAATCCAAGCATTCGCTTCACAGAAAAAACACTGAAATCACACTAACGCTCCATATGCAAGTACGTTTTCGTTTCAAAAACTTCCTCAGATGTGGGCTGGTAACTACATCAGTGCATATATATATATATATATATATATATATGTATATATATATATATATATATATATATATATATATATATATTATATACATCAATTAACATTTAAAACCACCAAGAAACATTTAAAACACATTCTAAATGCCTTATTTCTTGCATGAAAAGTACTATTGACCTAATTATACTAATGATAACAATCAAATATCATACCAGTTGTCTACAAGTTTGCAAACTCTTTGATACAGTCACTTTTATTACTTTAATTTAAACTTTGAAATCTCTAAAAGCTTTTAAAACCTTTTCTAAAACAATTTTTAATACAGTGCCATCTTGTGGAATAAAGTTGTACTACCATTTTCTATTATAAGGAATGTATACTTCCTAGGAATTTCTCTGACCCCAAAACTTATATAAAGTAACTGTTGTTGTGTCTTTCGGCTTTTACTGGTTAGGGGTCGCCACAGCGGAACTTCGGTCCGCTAATGATTGGCAGTAGATTTTTACGTACTGAGTTTCTGGCTCTGACGCAAAACCTTCAACAGTACTTTTTATGCTAGAACTAAGAACCATAACTGTATAATTACAAGTACTGCAATTATGGGACAGTTTGGACTGTGAGGCATAGTAACCTGAGAAAAATGAAATAGGTTGATTGCAATGGCAGAGGGGCTGCAGCCATATTCGGCCCTACCTGCTGCTGTGATTGGCCTAATTGGTTAGCATACTGTGCATACTGAGATAACCATCAACAAAAAAAAAAAAGTTACTGACAAGGTTTGTTGTTTTAGTATGCTACACAAGGGAATGGTTGCAAAGATCCTAGTAGTGTCTCTAAAACGTCTTTTTTTAAATGCAAAATACAGTTTAAGAAGTTATTAGTAAAGAATTTCTCTGCACTTTCCCTTCCCACATATGCTGGCTGAGCACATCACTTATATTTCTTGGACTCCATTTATCCTGGCAGGTAAGTACTCAGCCAAAACTCCAACCCAGAGGTGTTGCATATAAATCTTTTTTACAAAGAGTTTGTACCAAATTCGAATATTTATGATGAGAAGCAAAACTTGACTAATCCCATTTACCAACTCAGATAATAGCTAAAGTACATATCCAATGGGAGAGAGTATGAATCAGGGTTCAGTTCTGAGCTGACTGCCATTCATACTGGTGATGAACTACATTAGCAAACAGATATGATGATCTGAAGAATACTGTCTGGCTAACAAAGAGGCTAAGAGAGCAGTTGCAATAACAAAAAACAGGGCATCAGAGGCTTTCTACCAGCTTCTGGACTGTGACTTGGTAGATGGTACAAAGAAACTCTATCAGGTTGCAAGGCAAAGGCAGAAAGATAAAGAAAATAGTTTTCAGATACCCTTCATAAGGGATGCCAGCAGCAACCTGCTCACTGGTCCACAGAACACGAAGGTATATGGAAGGAGTACGTCCAACAGCTTCTGAATGAAGAAAACTCCACAGAAGCTGTACTGCCCCAGACACAGCCTGTGATAAAAGAAGAAAAGCAGCTGTGAGGGAAAGAAAGTCAGGCAAAGCAGCAAAATCAGATGAGGCCACGGCAGATATGATAAAAATGTTGGATAAGTATGGGAAGAAATGGTTCCTGTGGGTACTCATAGAAGAATGGAGAGAAAGGCGTATCCCGGATGACTGAAGAATAAGCATTCTAGTTCCAGTGTACAAGAGCAGAGGGAACTTTCATAACTGTGGCTAGTATGGAGGTATCAGACATCAGTCACACTGCAGGAAAATTCTGGAGAGGGCGATTGATAAATGAATATGCAGAGTAGTAGAAAGTAAGATGGGAGATGAGCAGTTTGGATTCGGATGAGGATGTAGCACAACCAAATCCAGTGTTTGCAGTGAGACAGATAACAGAGAAGAAGCCAGAGATGAGGAAAACGTCACCTGGGCATCCCTAAAATTAGGAGATGCTTATGACAAGGTACCATAAAGCTGATTTTGATGGATCTATATTATATGTTCGAAGAATGAAAATGTCGACTCACCTTTAGTTGACATGAAAATGTTGAAGTCGCAGTTCATCGAACGGCCAAATCATTGATTTCTTTCCAAGGGAAAGAAATCAGTTGGCCGTTCCGTTACATCAGCCCGTAACCCGACTGTTGTGCGATCACGGAGTTAGAATATTTAGTTAGTGGGGGGCACAGCCCCCCATGTTGGGGGGTGTGCATGGCAAAGCCCCCCACCAAAAAGTGTTTATTTTTTGATGGTGTTAGTTGTTGGCCTAAAGATTTCTTTCTCTTGGAAAGAAATTGGTTATCCGGCAGTTCGATGAACTGTTGGTTCGAGATTTTCATGTCGACTAAAGGTTAGTCGATGTTTTTAGTGTTCGATTATATAACATAGACCCGATTTTGACAGTCTATGATGGTCTGAAGTCATCAGAAACATTGGTAGAATTAGTGCAGGCTATGTATAAGGACCCAATGACACAACTATGAACAGTGTTTGGACTCACAGTGGGCTTCCCAGTGGGAGACGGCATGCATCAGGATTCAATTCTGAGCCCATTGTCATTCATACTGGTGATGGACTACATTAGGAAACAAGTTGGATGGGACAGATCAAAGTTGCTGTAAACAGACAATGTGGCATTGCAGGCAGACTCTGAACAAGAACTTTAGTGAATGAAGAACAGATAAGACAGTTGTAATGGCAGCAAGGTTAATGGTTTTAAGTATCTGGGGGGGGTTGTTAATGAGAAGAGAAGTCTGAATGAAGAGATCAAAGCTAGGATCAGAGGGGCTGCAGTCAAGTGCCATAGAGTGCCAGGGGATAGTGTGTGATAGAAGAAGATCCAAAGAAGCTGAATACTAAGATGTATAAAAACAGTGGTGTAACCAATACTTGTGTATGTTACAGAAACCTGAGAAATGAAGGAAAAGCAGTTGAGGAAGCTTGAGGTGACAGAGATGAAGTGAATGAGATGAGAGTGGTAGGATCTACACCATGGTTTAGGTAAAGAACATGTGTCTTCAATGCAGAATCCCAAGTAGCTCCAATTACAGAAAAAGTCAAAGGGAACAGCTTACAGTGGTTTGAGCACGTGCAGGAAAATTTGAGAGAGACAAGAAGAAGTCAAGAGGAAATGATATTCAGCAAACAGATGGAAGGATTGTATAATAGAAGAAATGTGACGGTCAGGCTTGACTTTTGAAGAAGGTAGGAGAGTGGTAATGAACTGCAACTGCGACAGAGATAGAGACAGTTGGCATGACATGCTGACCCCATGTAGAAATGGGGGAAAAAAGGGGGAAGATGATGATGATGATGATTTTGATAATGCAGCACTTTGTGTACATATGGTTGCATCCAGACAGACACGGAGGCAAGCATGTGGAGAAGGCAGCAGGGGGAGATCTGTCAGTGCCCACAGCTCCAACCAAGGCTGATGTGTACATTTCATAGAAAGGGCCAGTCAGTTTGAGTTAGTCTGAATCTGAGCCATGGCTGTTGAGAGATAATTGGCTTTCCCTGGAAGTTGTTACTTCAAGGAGGAAAAGAAATGAGGTAGTCATATCATAGCATAAATTAGCAACATCACTGTAGTGTCCAAAGATGTCAGTCTTATTTTGGAGAGGGAGTTGGTAACTGTAACAATAAGGAGCTCAGAAAGACTTGTATATCAAGACTATACTTTGCAGAACCTGAGTGAGGAGGGTTCCGGCGTGTAGCTCACAAGGCATTTCCCTGCGAGCTACATAGCCGAAACCAAATGGCTGCAGCAGCACTTTGCTGTAGAGCAATACCACTGAAAAGCATTGCCGCTGCAGCTGTAAACTATGAACGGAAATATTCTACCTGGTGGTGATCCTTACAGACAGCTGCCTGTCTGTATTCAAGCAGAGACAGCCGTACCCGATGCACAACACATTCCTTATTCTCATTCAAGGAATGCTTTTATGTCATTATTTATTTATTTTGTCAGACATCTGCAGTCCATGTCTGAACTGCCTGCAAACAGCTAAAGTTAACTTTGAACCTAACACCACTCTTAAGTATTCAACTGCGGTACCACCTTTATCATTCTTATAAGAAAAGCGCAGTCCGGGTCTGAACTGTCTGCAAACAGCTAAAGTTAACTTTGAACCTAACACCACTCTTAAGTATTTAACTGTGGTACCACCTTTATCATTCTTATAAGAAAAGCGCAGTCCAGGTCTGAACTGAATGCAAACAACTAAAGTTAACTTTGAGTATGTGTCTGCCTGTTTGACCAAATATTCATTTTACCCTGGAGAGCACTCTGCTTTCGCTTGTAAGCAGCCGCCACCCCCCACACACACACACACACACACACACACACACACACACACACACACACACACACACACACACACACACACACACATTCATCTTCCACTTTCTCTCTTATTCCCTTCTGTTAGCAAATAGTATCCATAACTGATCAATACTGTGTGTTTGTTAATTTAAACTGAGACCACAGTAGCCTACTGATACAAGGTTATCCTGTTTTTCCACCTGAGAAATGGTTAAGAAATGACTTACAGTTTCAAGGCAGTCCTTGGTCAATTGTGATTGTTTCTTAAACACAAACTTGTCTTTGCTTTGGCTCATTAGCAGCAGTAGAAAGAACTGCCTGCTCACACCCTTGTTCTCCCCTCCCCCTTCCCTGTTTATTACCTTAAGACAATCCCAAAGTTAATAAATATTACCTGTGGCAGGCACCATTTTTAAAACTACAACCACCCTTGTCACTATCATATGTTCATTTATCAGTTAACTCTGTTAACTGATTGTTTCCAGCCCCCTCATAAGAGCAACTAACAGGGTCTCTACCCCCTTCGCTCCCCACCCTGCCCCTATTCCCTCCCGCCCCAGTGGTCCCACCTTTATTACACTCACAAACCCCTCCCATCTTTCCAATAGCCAACCACAGCGCTAACCCAACACTACCTCCTCCATCTTCCCACTACTATCACACCTCCTCAACTAACATGTACAAGCATACCTTACCTATGCTCACTGCATGCACTCTCCTTGCATATCTTACATCCTACCAAAGCTCCATCATTCCCCACTCAACCACTACCACTGTACTACTACTCACACCACCACTCATGTCTCACCCTCACTCAGCTCCCCTCCCACCAACTCAAGAACCATCCCTATGCACCCCCCACATATTCTACCAACTATATTACTCAAACATAAAGCATCCCTACAACTTAACATAGTAACCCTCCCACCATACCTATTACCCACAGAGCACAATCATAAAGTTTCCCTTATAAACAAACACATTCAAAAACTGAGAAAACTAATAACCTCATGCATATCAAAACTAGCCCTAAGTGGAGACATCCACCCCAACCCTGGCCCTATCATTTCCAACCCCAGTCCTCATAATCAGACTAGAAACCACAACTTCTCCCATTTTACAGCCAATAGAAAGCCAAGTGACTTCATTCTACTAAGCCTAAATATTAGAAGTATATCCAACAAAGTCCATGAACTCCATGCCACCATAGACTTGTACTCCCCAGATATAGTCATCCTGACAGAAACCTGGCTAAAACCTCACATTACCAGTGAACAAATACTCCCTACAGGTTACAGCATACTAAGAGTAGACCGGCTAAACAAGAAAGGAGGCGGTGTAGCTATAATATTTAAACAGCATCTAAACATCCAGATCTTAAAATCTTCAGCTCCACAATTAGGCAATGAAGAAATAATATATACCAACCTCAAAATAAACCAAAACAAAACCATCAAATTGGATGCTACTTCCCACCTGGCCAAAACATCCCTCCAATAGAAAACCTCCTCAGCTGGTCTACCCACCATCTCCCCCAAGAAACTATCATTTTAGGTGATTTCAATATTGACTGGCAATCCTGTTCTGGCAACCATCCAACCCATCATGTAAACCTTCATGGCTTCACCCAACTAGTCCAGTTGCCAACCAGGATAAATTAAAAACTCCAGCAAGCACACTACCCTGGACTGGATACTTGTCAGTAAGAGCCCCCAGTCATATATAACAGGCTGCTTATCAGATAGCCTCAGTGATCACTCCCCAACATTCCTACTCAAAAAATACCTATACCAAGCTAAACCTGTCATCTACCATCAAATACGTAAAAAACTAAACTTTAACCTACTCACATTCATCTCATCCCTCTAAGAATGTAACTGGCATCCTCTAAAGTACCTCAGTCTTGATGACGCAGTTGAATTTTTTAATACTACCTTCCTGAGCATCCTTAATTACCATGCCCCCATAAGACTTTCCAGAACCAAAGCACAACCCTCCCCATGGCTACAAAAAACCACTAAGTCAGAAATGAAAAACCGGGATAAAGCCTGGGAGCACTGGCGCAAAACCAAAACCCCCTCAACTAGACAGAAATTCCTAGAACTACGCAATAGAGTCAAAAATCTAATAAAACAGGACAAATTCCAATACTACCAGTCTGCCCTAGACTCCTCACAACACAGCCCCAAACAATTCTGGTCCTCCATAAACTCCATCCTCCACCCAGTTAAAGTCAGTACCCCTCCTCCTAACATCCCTCACTCCTCAGAAAATATTGCTACCTCATTCAACACACTCTTCACACAAACCATACTATCACTAGTTAAACAACACAACCCCCCTCCCCTCCAACCCACACCTTCAACTAGTAATTTCTCCACTGCCTTTTCTTTTTCTCCTGTATCTACCTTCAACATAAAAAACTCTTAACTAAACTTAAACCCACCAAATTAGCAGCAGACAACCTCCCAAGTGAATACCTACAAATTGCAGCTGATGCTCTGGCCTACCCAGTATCCATCTTGATTAACCGATCTCTGTCAGAAAGTTACGTTCCTACACTGTGAAAAGTATCACATATAATTCCCCTCCACAAAGGCGGACCCTCCACAGAACTAACCAATTACCGCCCCATAGCTATTCTCTCTCCACTCTCTAAAATACTAGAGAGATGCATACACACTCAGCTCTCAGACTACCTCCTTACTAACAACCTCCTTTCCAATACTCAGAATGGTTTCCGACCAAACCATAGCACCACCACTGCCTTACTCTCCTTTACTAACACTATCCTTCAGCATAAAAACAATGGCTATCTCTCCTCTGCTACTTTCCTAGACCTATCTAAAGCATTTGACATGGTCCCACACGAACAACTTATCTTTGTCCTCAGTAAACTATCCTTCTCTCAATCAGTCACCAACTGGTTTCAGAGTTACCTGTCTGACCGCCAACAATCTGTTGTATGGCAGAATGACATATCTCCCCAACTACCTGTCTCTATAGGGGTTCCCCAAGGATCCATCCTTGGACCCCTACTCTTCTCTGTTTACACCAATAATCTAGCCTCTGCCACCAAACATGGCACACTCATACAATACACAGATGACTCAGCCATCATCTGCTCAGCCCAGTCCCTACCCAAACTGCAAAAAGTCACACAGGAAGCCTTTTCCTCTGTTGAAACTTGGTTATCCGATGCCCAATTAATACTCAACCCAAACAAAACTAAACAACTCATCTTCCAACCCACCAAACATACTCAAAACAACTCTCACTTTAACATCACAGCAAAAGACAGTACCACTATATACCCAACTGAACACACCAAATTGCTAGGAGTGGAAATAGACAATAAACAAAAATTTGACATTCACATATCCATGACCATAAAAAAGTCCACAAAAAACTAGGAGCGTTATACAGAAATAAGCTTCTCACCAAAGCAGCAAAGATTTCAATATCAAATTCCCACCTTATCTCCACACTACTTTATGCCTCTCCAATATATACTAACCTAAGGCAATGCGATCTAAACAAGCTAGAGACCTGCTACAACAAAATCACCAAATTCACCACAGGGGCATCCTACCGTAGTCACCACTGTCTCTCACTTGCTGAACTGAGCTGGCTTGAACTCCCTCACCTCCTTCAGTGGTATCAACTCTCACTCGCCCACAAACTAGTAAACCATCCACTAAATGTCCCATCCCTCCAGAATCTACTCCAACCCTACCGCACCACCAGACCACTAAGATCCAGCAACAAAAATCACTTGCAGATCACTAAAGCCAATAACTCTGCTGGTGATGCACTATTCTCTTGCACCATAGCCAAATTATGGAACTCCCTCCCACCCACAATTACCTCCATACCATCATGCACCCACATCAAAACTTTACTAAATGCGCACCTAAAAACATGCTGGCTATGCCCTTGCAACTCCCACTCTAATATCACCCACCCCATCCAACCACTACCTTTCTTTCCACTCCACTAACTACCTTGATTATAGCAAGCTCAGATGCTCATAAGCCTAGTACTTATTATATAGCAGGAACTTCTTATTGTAACATTTATTAATGTCTGTTATGTACTTCACAGATAAAGATTCTAGTTGTCTACTGATATACTATGTTCTTCATCTGTAAATATGTTGAATATGTTGCAAGTAATTGCTATGTTAAATTGTTAATCGCTATGTAATCCAATGTAACTACTGTCTGTTTATTTTAACTGTGGAGCTTTTCTCCCCGGGCCTCCGCTGAAAATGGACCTACGTCCAGTCGGACACTCCCGGTCAACAAATGTAAATAAATAAATAATAAAATAAATAAATAAATAAATAATGTATGTACAGCTACTATCTCTTAAGGCTCTTTAATTTTAGCACACATAGAATAGAAGTCATTTCATTCAAGCCCACTGGAAAGCAAGCATTGAGTCTAAGCTGCCAAAAAAAGTTCCAATTTCTCCAACATAAGTGTAGACGCCTCTCCTCTACTATTCATCTCAATTGAGTCGATGGCCTTAAATTTGAAACTGTGGTTAGGGGTTTCAATGCAGTGTCTAGCTAGTGGGCTCTCCATTTTCCTTTTGTTAATGTAATAAACATGTTCGTAAATCCTTTCCTTAAACTTACTGTCAGTCTTGCCTACGTAAAAACTAGGGCAGCACTGACATAATGCTACATAGACTAAGGCTTTGGAGTTACAGTTAAACTTGTTCTTCAGGAAATAGTCTCGCCCCCTAATAATGAATTTTGACCCTGTAGCAATGTGTCGACACTGGTTACATGCCTCACATTTAAATGCCCCTGGGGTGCCTCCAAAAGTGCTGTTACTACTTTCAGTAAGTTTTTTTAGGTCCCTTCCTTTTTTCCAGGTGGCCAGCGGTTTGTCTCCCAACTTTCCTTGTATATCCCTATCGGACAGTAACAACTGCCAGTTTTTGCCCAGTATTGTGATCAGGGTTTCATAATCTAAAGAGAATGTAGTCATGAATATCAAACAATTTTGCTCCCTTTGTGGTCCAATACTATTCCTAACTATGGGGTTACTCAGTTCTATCTCTACTGAGACATTGGTTTCCAAAATGTGAGCTGCTCTCCATCCTTGGGAGAGGATGGGTCTGAAGTGGCCAGAGGCCCTTTTACTACTCACCTCCGTTATAAAGGTCAGCAATCGATTCAATGGGGTACCCCCTCTTGAGGAACATGGACTTCAAAAGTTCACATTCCTCAAAGAAGTTGTCATCCTCTGTAGTCATCCTGGCCGCTCGTACCAGTTGGCCCTTCACTACACTCCTCTTCTGGTGCAGCGGGTGAAAACTAGTGTAGTGTAAGAATGAGTCAGAGTAAGTACTCTTTCGGAAAATCCTTGCTAGATATTTTTTCTGGGCTCTATCTTTAGATAGTTCAGCATCCAAGAAGCTCATAGAATCTATGTGGAAGTTACTAGTAAACCTGAGAAAGGTGGTAGACCTATTAAACTGCTCCAGAATTTCAGCAGCTAGTTCAACACCCCCTTTAATAATCATAAATATGTCATCTAAAAAAGCAGGTGTAATAATAAATACACTCATTCAGTTCAGGGTTATCAAATATGGTGTCTTTTTCCCATTTGGCCATGACTAAATTGGCAAAACTAGCTCCACAAGGGGAGCCCATAGCTACACCAATCTGCTGTCTGAAAAATTCTTTTTCAAAGGTAATATAGTTATTGGACAGTGTTATACCTAGCAATTCCTCCACCAATCTCAGTTCTGAATGTTCTGCCCCTTTAAACCTCATATGGTCGATAACCCATTCTATTCCCAAGGTTTGTGGGATCACTGTGTACAGATTGCAAACATCCACTGTTAAAAAATAAAAGTGCTTATTATAAGCTAAAGAGTTAATACTCATCAAAAATGTCCAAGAGTCTTTGCAAATCTGAGGTTCCAGGGCCACAAATCTCTTCAGAATGTCATCTATCACCTTAGCATAAGAATAGGTGATTGATTGTCGAGCGTCCACTTAGGGGTGCATAGGTGGATCTCCTTGATTCTTGTGGATTTTAGGTATTCCAAAAAGTACAGGTAGTCTAGGTGATAGTACTGACAAATAGTTAAACATGTCAAGGTCGATGAGTAAGTCAATGAACATATCATTCAGGAACATTCTGATACGGTTGAATGCTATGTTCAGTTCGTTCAGGCTCACTTTAATATATGCGTCACTTTCAAGTATCTTCTCCATTCTTTCCTTGTAGTCCATTTTGTGCATAATGACCAGTCCACCCCCTTTGTCAGGTTTCATTAGGCGGACTGGTAAAAGTCTAAAGTTGCTTAGAGCTTTTCGTTCGTTCTTGTTCAAGTTGGCCCTTAATTCAGACGTGTTGACGGTTAATAAAAGCTCTGAAGTCCATTTCACACATTCTTTCAAATAGTAAAATGGACGGATGTAAAGGAGGATTAAATATACTAGAAATACGGAAGTTTGGGTTCCCATTGTGGTTTCCGTTACCCAACATTAATTGTAAATTGAGCTTTCTAGTGTAAAGTTTAAAGTCCAGTAATAAGGACACTAAATCAGTAGCATGTGTTGGAATGAATGTAAGTCCTTTTGCAAAAATTTCAACTAATAGAGGGTTGATAGTGTATTCGGTAAAGTTGTAAATTTTAAAATCTCTGCTTTTATTCATTACAACTTTACAAGAGGGATTGTTTCAACTGGCCCTTTGATGAAAGGTCACCTCTTGTTCCTGTTGTTGTTCCTCCTCCTTGTGTTGTATTTCCTCTGTTGCTTGGGGGTAGATTTGTTCACCCCCTGCCCCCAATGGTTCATGGAGTTTTTTGGAACATTATTTGAACTCATGCCCGCCATCTGAGAATTGTTGCCCTCATCATCCTGGTCTGTGAAGTAGTTGTTTTGGTGGGCTTCATTCTCATTTAGTGCCCCTCAGTTTCTAGACCCTGGTAAACCCTAATTTTGATTGCCGTTACTATTATCAGATGTACCCCTTATGGTATTAAAACCTCTAGGGGCATTCCATATTTGTGATGGGGGCGGGTCTGGGTAAGCTGTTCCATTTGCATAGTCCCTCCGGTCTCTATTCATTTTCCTAATTTTAGTGTCCCTAGTTTTTGACAGTAAGCTATTAATACTGGTGAAAGTCCTGTTATATTCAAAATGGTATCTTTGGAAGTCAAGGTCCCTTTTAATTTCTTCGTCGAGGGTACTAACTTCACTAGATAATTCATTAATGTGTACCTGATAATGCTTGGACATAATCTTCAATAATTCTAACCCTTGAGTGTTGAAAAATGTCACTAGCTCCATGTGAAAGGCAGAATCTTTAACTAGTCCAGTAGGATACTGCCAGAAACGTAAGCCTTTCAGCACAATCTTCTCTTTAAGACATTCACTAAAGTAGTTCACTTCCAGTTGTAGTTTTCTTATTTTAACAAGTTTAAAATCAAACAGTTTTAGTTTCTCCACAATACTCACACTCCCAGTCGCCGGTTGTCCCACTAAGTTGTCGGTAATGTTGTCAGCAAGTAGTTTAGGCTCATCCCTGAGCCATGAATTTAAGTCTGGGACTCCAATAAGCCCTGGTGTAGTGTGCCCTGCCATGTCGGCAGGTATTGTGGGTTGAATTCCACGGTCCCTCGCTTCAGTAACACTACCGGTACCAGTATTCAGATGAGTGTTTCTCAAAGTTCTCGTCACATTGGTACCTGCATTAGAAACAGTAATGTTGTTCATGTTTGAACTTTCCTCCATTCGGGTGTTTTGCGATAAAGTATCCATGTGTGTAGCCAGGTCGTCCAGCCTTTGAGTCATAACTTCAGTTATTAAGGTCAGGTTCCCAACTTCAGTTTGGGTTTGAATCTGTGTTAGAAATGGACTCTCAGTGCCGTTCGACTCCACAAGAGACATGTTTACTAAAAACGTCCAAAAACTAATAGGCACAAGACAAGGCGAGCGTACACTGCAAAGTCCAACAAGGTTTAATAGCTGAGTAAAAATGAGTTTACAGCAATCAGTAGTCTGGTGCACACTCCGGTAACTGCCAAGCAATAAAAAGTTAAAAACGATCTGGCTGCACAGAATCCAAGTCACTTAATCGTAAGTTTAAGGAGAGGATTTACGAACATGTTTATTACATTAACAAAAGGAAAATGGAGAGCCCACTAGCTAGACACTGGAATGAAAACCCCTAACCACAGTTTCAAATTTAAGGCCATCAACTCAATTGAGATGAATAGTAGAGGAGAGGCGTCTACACTTATGTTGGAGAAATTGGAACTTTTGTGGCAGCTTATACTCGATGCATGTTTTCCACTGGGCTTGAATGAAATGACTTCTATTCTAAGTGTGCTGAAACTAAAGAGCCTTAAGAGATAGTAGCTGCGTACACACTATTTTTGTTGGATGGTTAAATAATAGATGCTCATTAGCCCTAGGGAGGTTATAATTGCTAAGTTACACCCATCTTTTATAGGTTAAAAGAAACATTACACAACACAGTTTTTTATGAAAAGATTACTACTTCCATGGGTCCCTGAACATTAGCTATAAGTAAAGTGAACTAACTACAATTTTAATTAATACTATTTAATTTACTACATGTTCCGTTACAAGACAATAGAACTTTGTTTTTTTATAAAACTAAGGCACTCATTTTACCTAATGACTTAACAAAAACAAACTGCTTGACTTCAGTATTTTAGGATTATACCTTTAAATTATGTGACTGTGCTTAATTGGCTTAATTGTATTAACAAGTATGAGTCACTAGGATAGCACTTAAACTTGGTTTTTCTTTCTGAGCACTATTGTCTGAAGAAGTTAGGAGAAGTGTTTCCTAACGAAAAGCGCTTTGCACTTTGTGACTTGGATTCTGTCCAGCCAGATCGTTTTTAACTTTTTATTACTTGGCAGTTACCGGAGTGTGCACCGGACTAGTGATTGCTGTAAGCTTGTTTTTACTCAGCTATTAAACCTTGTTGGACTTTGCAGTGTACGCTCGCATTGTCTTGTGCCTATTAGTTTTTGGACGTTTTTAGTAAACAGGTAATAAGGATGAACTAGACACCTTTTTCAATTAGATTAATAGTCTAACCTCATACTTTAAGTTTACTATGAATATGTCACTTACAAATATACCATATTTAGATGTGCATATAGAGAGGTTGGATAATGGTTTACTCAACACAGGTGTTTATAGGAAACCCTGTCATAAAAATGCTTCGCTACATAGGAATAGCATGCATCCTGATTTTGTCTTTCAGAATATAATTAAAGGACAAGCTATGAGGATATCTCTACTTAATTCCAGTAATGAAACATATAAAGGTGAGTTAGCTGAGCTACAAAATAGACTACTTCACAGGTCATATAGTTTAAAAGAGATTTTGGAAGGGATAAATGGGTTAGATATACTTAGGAACAACCAAGTGGCACCATTCTCCGTCGATAGAAAAGTTTTAGCTAATACTGAGAATGACTCTATGAGTGACCCAACATGTACCGAAATGAAAGTTGTATTGTATTATACACAAGATGTTAATATGATCAGGAATATTTTTATCAAGCACTGGATATTTTAACTGTTGATTCAAGTATTAAGAATATAGTTGGAACTATACCACATTTTACATATAATGAATTTACACAGACTTCTGTGTTATCCATCAGTTGATAGGATGACTAGTTCACATATGAATTGTTTTGTACTATGCCTTGTAATAGATGTAATTTTTGTACTATGCCTTGTAATAGATGTAATTTTTGCCGTTATATAGATAGTAGTGCTTCCTTTATACATCCACTGAGCTCTCAGAAGTATGAATTTAAGACCACAGCGACATGTGATTCCGAACATGTTGTATATTTGGCTACCTGTACGCTATGTCCGGCATTCTGTGTCGGCAAAACTGACAGGAAATTGAAATATAGGATCAGAGAACACCTATACAATATTCGGATTAGATCTTGTAAGAATGCCCTTTCTAAGCATGTTATTGAAACATTAGAAGATCATGTGTTTACGTTTTTAGTAATATATATTAATATACCGGGCCAAAAAGATGGAGATGTTAGGAATTTTACAGAAAAATGTGAGATGAAGTGGATTATAAGACTTAGGGCAGACAAGAAACCAGGTCTCAATGATAAGGTCTCTATGAGACCCATGTTAAAAGGAAGGAAATTACAAATTAAATAAAATTAAATAATGTTATGAGGTTTCATACATATATATTTATTTTATGGTTGATTTTAATAAATGTTTAGTTTTTAATTATAATTGTATAAGTTATATATAAATGTGTTTTTGATTGTTACTTAAAGAATGTATTGCTTTTTATATATTACAGGAAGTTATGTTATATGAATTAAGGTATTTAAGATGTCGCCTTTTTTAAAAAATGTTGTTGGCCTGAGGAAGCCCAGAAGGGTGAAAGCACTTGCTATTAAAGCTTTATGTTGGAGCCTATTCGTTTTCTTGTTTGATTCATCGCTCTATTCAAGTCCATGCTGTTTTATGTGGAATACTGTTTTCAGCCTTGGTTTGTTCCTGAGCTCCGTTTATTTCTTCATTATCCATTTTTGGTATCACAGGAACGTTAACACCTGGATAGCCAGCTTTGTGGTTTTATTTTTTGAGAAATATATACCTTTACAATGGCATATTAAAAGTCTGAGAAATATGTACCTTTGCAATGGCATATTAAAAGTACATATTTTCAAGATTGCTTCATCAGGTCTAATCTACCAGAAACTCCGGCTAGTGTCTAATATTGAAAACTACTTGATATCAGGCATAGTTGATACAACCTTTGTAACTCTTACCAATGGATAATTCTTTTTCTGAATCATTCTGTTCAGGTCTTGGGGAGTCTATGTAGATTCTGAACTTGTCCCGATTCACAGCTGTAACCACAGTGTCAAACTGTTCAGTAGACTCTAAGCAATAACCGATGACATGGTGTGGTATATTGACGATTTACCCACGGTTGGTGTGGTTTAATCATGAGGGCGAAGCCCGAGTGATTAAATAAAGCCAAACGTGGGTAAATTTCAATATACCACAACCACGTAGTTGGTTATTGCTATTATACAATGACATTGTTTAAGAAAAAAATACTTTCTTTTCTTAAATAATGTCTTTGTATAACAGCACATTACTGTTCTTCCGCTGGTGTACTGAGCATGCGTATGGGATTTCCATCCCATGCATACCCAGTACATCAATGCTTTGAAACGGAAGCAATGGAGAAAAGAAAGTCTCCGTTGCTCCGTTTTTTCTTTTTCTTTTTTATTTGTTAAAAAAAAATGTTTTGAGCACTTTATACCAATGGAAAAAAATCCGGGCAAACAAACCTTTTCCCATTGGTATATTGTGGGATTTATAACGGGCACGCTGGCCAATCAGCATGCACGTTTAGGAATATTAATGGGGGTCATTGTATAATATCATTTTAACAATTCCACCTAGATTCTCAGTTCTTTTAAACTCTTGTCTTGCTCTTTCCCTTAGAGCTGTTGTTACTTTCCTAGGAGCAATGGCTACTGATATTGCATCAGGTGGTATTTTGATATGGAATACCCCTTGGAAACATCCATGCCAGTAAATAAATCTGCATGTTTTTTGCAAAAAATATAATCAACTGCATCTGATTTTGGAGCTTTGCAATTAATCTTCACAGTTTTCTGCTGACTGTTTGCTTTTACTTCAATGTTATAATGATACTGAAGTAAAAAGGTCTGTCATTAACAAGGACGAGAAACTTCTACAAGAGACTACCTGAGGTGCAGGTTGCAAGCAGAGATGTTTGAATTTCTCTGTGTAGGTCACCAACTCTTTTAAATGTCCACATATGGACAGTTGTTAAGCCATCACAGTACTCATACAGTAACAGGGACTGGAGTCTGCTTATTGACCTGCACTTTAATAAATGTGTTGTTGTTTTATTACTTCAACGTTTTGTCTTTATATGTGGAACAGTGTAATGCAATGTTCTGAAATATTCAAATGTCCTTGCAGTGCCTAAAATTAAGTACAGTACAGCATTTGTTTTCTACTGAAGCAATACTTAGAAACATGCCTCTCAAACTCTTAGCACAAGAAATCAGGGCACAGCCAAAAATAATGGAGGACAAAGGTCCAAAATCAGGGACAAATTTTAAATATTGCTCTTATAAACTTATAAAGCTGTTAGAATAATGGTTTTCCATTAGACTATATTTTCTGAAGGATATGAAGTCTGAAACTCAAATATATGACATTATTTACTGACTTCAATTTTCAGTGATTTGTCAGCAAACCACAACTTTTATGAGGAACAGACCAAAAATCTGAGGCAAAATGTGGACATTCTGCAAAAATATGGACAGTTGTGATGTATGCTCAGGAAATGTAGTACACATTGCATAACAGTTTCATGTCTTTAAATACTTTTATGTAGAAATCTTGAAAGTTAAGTGGGCACTTTTAACTTTTCAGAAGAGCAGTGTAATGCACACACACACACACACACACACACACACACACACACACACACACACACACACACACACACACACACTTACATAGACAGACAATGTAATCTAGTTCCAAGGGAATGCAGTCAAGCATTAAGGTCAGAGCACAATTTCCTTAAGGAAGAACAAAGCAAAAAAAGTGGGGGTGGAACCTTGTTGTACAGGAATGATATCAGCATACAAACTACTAAAATAAACTGTTGTCATGACTTCTTATGTAAGATCTGTATAAAAAATCACTTTACATTCTTACTAAAATAAGAAAACAACATTCCAGCTAGTATTGGTTGTTTAAACCCCCTGCCTCCGTTAGCAATACGTGCTAACCCTAACCCCTCCCCTAACCCTAATGTGCACTTTAACTTCAGAAAAGCCCTTCTCATAACACTGCTTCTGTTCAGGCAAATTTGAGATGAATGTAGGCAGGTTATGGGAAGTACATTGGAAAGGAAATGTGTTTCCTTTTTCAATGTATTGATTATCAATGTATTACTTGGACGATGTAATGAATGCTCAGCATGTTGTGGTACGTGTTTTGTATGTTGACAAAGTGACATATCTACTATTTATTATATAATTTTATATATATATATATATATATATATATATATATATATATATATATATATATATATAGGTCTACTTAAAAACTCCAAAAATCCACTTGTTTGAAAATGAACAGTGGATCCTCGGTTTCGCGAAATGGTTCAACGAACCATTCAGGAAAATGGGTGCCAAAGCACACTACAGTGGGGAAAGGGAATTTACATGTTTCCCCACTGTAGTGCGATCTCAGAGTTGGTATATTTAAGTAGGGGGGTGTGGGGGTGCAGGGGGGCTTGCCCCCCTGAAAAACAGTGTTTTATTGTTTTTTATCTGTTCAGTGAACCGATGTTCGTGAAAGTGCACTTTTGCGAAACTGAGGAGCCACTGTTCGTTTCCGAACAAGTGGTTTTTTGGAGTTTTTAAGTAGACTCATATATATATATATATATATATATATATATATATATATATATATATATATATAAGGGTCAACTGAAATTCATTGACTCTACCTTTGGTCCGCATTTGTTTAGCTGACAAAATTTAGTTGACTAAACATGACACACTGGTGCAGCAGTAGCGTTGTCACCTCACAGCAAGAGGTTCTCAGGTTCACTTCTTAGCTGGAGTGCCTTCTTTGTGGAGTCTACATGTCTTCCCTGCATTCGTGTGGGTTTGCTCTGGTTTCCGCCCTTGACATAAAGACATACGTCTGGAGTATTTCTCCACCGGCCTCTGTTGAAAATTGGCTTTGTTCCAAGTCGGACTTTCCCAGTAAACAAATGTTAAATAAATAGTTGACAGTTTTGTGAGATTGCACAATGGTTGAGGTAGATAAATATGCCTTTTCTTTGAGAATGTATGATCTTAGAGTTAGTATGTAAAATTAGCAGGGGGTGTCCTAGCATGGGGGGGGGGGTCTGCCCTTCTGCAAAAAAAATGATGTTTTAATATAATTTTTCTTTTAATAATCCTTTTTAGATACCATTAGCAAATTCCGTGACTCTGACTACATAGCAGCCGCCCTCTTTCTAGATCTATCTAAAGCATTTGATAGTATATCCCACTCTATCCTCTCTCAACTTTCTTCTTTAGGGCTGTCTTCTCAGTCTCTCAATTGGTTTAAAAGCTATCTCTCTGATAAGGAACATGCCGTCAAATGGCAGTACTCCATCTCTCCATACCTCCACAATTCTACTGGCATCCCACAAGGTTCAATCCTTGGTCCCCTTCTATTTAACATATTTATAAACAACCTACACCAAGTTTTACCACATACCTCCCTAGTCCAATATGCAGATGACTCAGTTATAGTCTCTTATGCACCCAACCCCAGTATCCTTCAACAAAGGACACAAATAGCCTTCTCTACTGTTGAATCGGGCTCCACAAAAACATCTTTCCTTAAACGCCAAAAAATAAAACTAACTTATGCTGTTTACCCCACAAAAACTACCTCTATCAAATTACAAGACTTTAACATTCTCTTGCTAAACTCAATAAAAATTGAAATCGTAGCCAGGACTAAACTTTTAGGAGTCATAACTGATGACAATCTAAAATTTGATTTACATATCCAATCCAACATCTCAAAAACTCACAAAAATTTGGGCTTCTCTACAGGCATAATAATTTCCTCTCTCCTTCAACAAAACAAACTTTAGCCCTCTCCTAGTTACTTCCGTCTCTAATCTATGATGCTGCATTTCTAACTAATCTGCAGTCATCCCTCAAACTAAAATTAGAGTCTTACTACAACAAGATTGCCAAATTTGCTTGTAACTGTCGTCACTCACCCCATCACTGTATTGCCCTAAGAAATCTCCAGTGGCTCAAATTCCCCCATTATCTACCACACCTTCAACTTACTACATCCTGCAGGTAAAGTCTTATACTCCTGGAAAATTGCCAGGCTATGGAGCAATCATCCCTCCTCCATCCATTTTGAGCTGTACCCCGTTAAATTTAAAACTGCCCTACACAAGCACCTTCTTTCCAACTGGATATGCAACTGCTTCACTTTGTCTAATGCTATCACCTAACTCTCATTACCCTAGACTCAAACCCTGTACTGCCCTTCTTAACTTTCTAACCACCTATACCATACTTTTCCTCCAACCAGATTGTCCCTGACAACCCTACTCAACCACTACTAACTCTTTTATGCTTTACTTTAAGCATTCTAACTACTAACTATAGCCTCCTGCGGCTTTAGTCTTGTTGTTTTTGTCCCTGCTTTCTTATTGTCCCCTCCACTTAATTTCAGATACAAAATCTTTAACTATTCTACACTCAGACCAAAGTACATTGCTTCATCTAACTTGATTTTCCTGATACTTTTAATTCTGTTTAAATTGCATATTTTCCCCATTCTTTGAATTTGCCTACATTTGTCTTTTTGTATCAGCTGATTACCATATTTTGCATTGAAGTGATTCCTGTAAATATTGTAACTACATTGTTGTAAATTCCTTGTATGGTAATTACTTTGTATTGTTCATTGGAGCTTTTCTTCCCGGGCCTCCATTGAAAATGGGCTCTGTTGATCAGCCCAGTGGACTCTCCCAGTAAACAAATGTCAATAAATAAATACTTATTTTTTTTTAAATTTGAAGTTTTGCATCTGTCAGTATTGTCGATTGGTGCATGTGTAGTGGTGTGCCAACATTTACAAAGTCAACTTTGTAAAAATCAATATTTGGGGGTTTCATTCAATTGCCAACTGGCGGTGTAAACCTTGGTTCTAGACTATTGTCAGTGTTGCAGTGACACCCCAACCTGATGTGTAAAAATGGAAAAAGGGTTGTGGATGGATGAATGGATATATATATATATATATATATATATATATATATATATATATATATATATATATATATATATATATATATATATATATATATATAAACATATATGGGTCCATGTCAGATGGACGAAAGCACAGTTCAACAAAGACCACAACGCCAAGATGACTCCACCAACAGGACAAATCCCCGACAATGGTAAGTAGTGCGGACAGGGAGTTAATCCCACTCCCTCACTGTAGTGCGATCTCAGAGTTGGGATATTTAAGTAGGTGGGTGTGAAGGGCATAGCCCCCCACATGGGGGTGCATGGGGGCTTGCCCCCTGCTATACATGTTGTAATGTGGATTTTGAGTGTATTACAGAAATGGGAATGTATTCCAGTCCATAATACATTGACTTATTGACATGGACCCATATATATATATATATATATATATATATATATATATATATATATATATATATATATATAGATCCATGCATACATACATACATAGATATAGATTTTATATATATATATATATATATATATATATATATACATACATACTATATATATATATATATATATATATATATATACATATATATACATATATATATATATATATATATATATATATATACATATATATATATATATATATATATATATATAGATATAGATAAAGACATACATAAATATAGATATATATCTATTTATATATAGATATCAATATCTTATCTATCTCTCTCTCTCTCTCTCGCTATATATATATATATATATATATATATATATATATATATATATATAGATATATATATTTATCTTTTTAGAGGTTTGGTGCCACTAACCTCTAACACTCATAGCTGTTAATGAGCTGTTAAATGTGCCCAGGGTACAAGGTTTGATTCTTTCCACCCCTATTTGCTTACCGTGTTACTCTGAGCAAATCTGTTAACCAGACCATGCCCCAGGGTTGCCTCTGTAAAGAGACAGTTATGTCCAGTTCATAATGTATGCCATGTGATCTAGATCTGGTATTCTGCCACTGTTACACAATCTGACATCCATGTCGATGAAGCTAATCCCATATAACTAGTTAGTGTCCTCACTCTGTCATCCTGGTATTCCAGATGCTACATCAACCTAATGAACATTGACCTTTATATAAATGAGGGAATACATGCTTCTGTTCCATTAAAATAAATATACAAACATAAACTAAATCCATTGCCACATATTATCAGGGCAGCATCTGTGAAGAACTGTGGAAGACTCATTATCAAATCACATTCAAATCTGTAACTGTATAGTTTGGTTAAATGTGTATGCAGAAAGAATCAAATAAATAGTTGTTTAATGCTGGAATAAATACACCTGGAGATGTTTCAAAGTGCCTACAGTTACAGTTGTACCTTCACAAGCATCAGGAGTTTAATTGAATTCATATCCCAGTTTGTTGCAAATTCATACCTGTATGATTTAAGGCATACAGTGTGTTCGGTCTGTTAGAAATTCATTGAAGCCACTGAAAACATTTAGGGTTACAGCAGTTTAAATACCTGGATTGATTTACCTTGTTTCCCAACCCATGATGCAATTTTGATACTTTAAAGGATAATACATGTAATTTATATTTTTACTTTCTGTTTCAGGGAACATGAGTTGGCTGAATATTACAGTAGAAGATAGAGGAATGGACAGTTTAACTCTTCACTGGTCACCAGTCTCAAAATACATCCGCCGCTATCGTATTCTGTATGGTCCAGTTGATGGAGGACACATCCAAGAAGTCATGGTGGATGGTAAATGGGATGGTGTCATCCTGAGAAATCTAAATGCTTCAACAGAATACCTCATCACTCTTACAGTTAACTATGTGTCAGGAAGAAAAAAATACTTCTCTTTGACTGAGACAACAAAACCTAGAGGTAAGCTTCAACAAACATAAGGTAGTACTTCCAGGGCAATATATACATCAGGGTAAAGAACTAGTAACAACTGGTGTGAACAAGGGATAAGAAAAAATCAAGTTTGGAAAAGAGTGTTAGGATATTTAAATGGGTTACATCTGTTTATATCAATGAGAATTGGGTTGCAATGGGATTTGTCAGTCATGTTTTCTTCAATCTCAGTTTAGTTTTGGTGGGACTGACGAAGCTAGGGAGTGGGGATGTTTCCCTTTGCCCTGAGCATGCATGACCTCATATTTAGTATGTTTAGAGATGCAGGAATGTGTGTGGGCATTTAGGGGGCTTGCCGCCTAGAAAAAAGTGTTTTCCATTCATAGTCATTTTGACTATTGTTCAGTTGACTAATTAATATGCTTCCATTTATATACTATTATCCAAGTAAGCAATGTAGGAAGGCAGTAAGGAATATAAAGGACAAGTGCCATTCATAGACTATCAGGTAACAGACTATCATAAGTCTAGCCAATAACCAGAGGTCAGAATTAAACCCTGTACCTTGTATCTTTGAGGTAAAGACCTTAACCCTTATGCCAACTCCTACTCAGGAAAAAATCTATCACTGTAGCGGACAACAAGCTTCTATCCTTGTGCACCATTGGTTACTGCTATCCCATCTGTTAAACTGTGCAGTTATATAGTATGCAGTCCTTGAAGACATGAGGCCTAAATATTCTGGAGCAAAGCAATGGTATGATTTCCGGCCCGCAGCAGAAGCATATCTTTCAGGTGTTAATCACTAATACCCATAGCATCAGCTTTTAAAAATTGTAGTAGAAGACTTAAATAGAAGCTGTTAGTATTTTACACTATAGGTCTGCAAATACTGGCCCTATATTATTGCTAATCAAAAATCTTATTATGGACTTAGTCTGTGACTTTGTGAGTGATACTAATACTATACTGGGATTTGGGAACATTAATAAATTGTGGTTGGAACAAGAATAAATATATGTGTAAAAATCAAAGCAAAAAAGTATTAGAATAAGTATATGAAAAGAGATTATTAGATATTACAATATGTATCCCAAGATAAGAGGGAAATGGGGTTATTGCAGAAACATTCAGGTGCTGTCTGTGGATCAGCAAAGTGCTTTGGGGAAAAAGGCTTTTAAATTAGCAGCTATACCTGCATGCAGAACACAACCAACATCTGAGAGGAAAGCTCAGGCCACAATGCAAGGAGAGTAGTAAATATATGGGGCTGCCTATGAATAGGTCATGTGTTCAAAACCAGCAAGGAAATTTATGAGTACATGATAGAAATAAAAGAGAATTCTAGTGAGAGTCATGAGAATCTGAGTTGTTATTTAATTAGGATTTATGGTATCTAATGTGCAAAGAAGTGAGCAGACCCGTACAGCCAGACCATCTTTATCTGTTGTCAAAGGCTGACTTTCTTTCTTTATATGTGAGCTATTACTACACGTTTTTAAATCTAGCAATTCTAGAATAAAGATTTTTTTTTTATTTGGCACGGGATTAAATTCACGCTGTTGGTTTGCTTTTTCTGTATTTATGCTGACCGGTTTATGCAGACTTAGCCTCTTCCAACAGAAGATAGTGTGTGTGTGTGTGTGTGTGTGTGTGTGTGTGTGTGTGTGTGTGTGTGTGTGCGTGCGTGCGTGCGTGTGTGTGTGTGTGTGTGTGTGTATGTTTATATGTAAGGAGGTACACACTAACTTTGTTCACAGATTCTCCATCATGAGACACTAGAAATGCAAGACTTTTTACAGTACTCCGGTTTCTGTCTACCTGGAGGAGATGCAGTCCATAGTTATGTAGTGGCAATAGTTCTGTGAGATCTCATTGCTGCTGTAGCTCCTACCTTCCCCAGCACGTCACTCTGGTAGATGGAGTAGGAATACCGAATGTGAAAACCTCACAGCTACTGCAGTTCCTGTTAATCTCAGGTGCCGTTATATTTAGGACTGAATATGGGAAGCTCTATGATGTTGCAGTTTCAACATTTGCCAGCAGGTGTCACCACTGTTTTATAATCCTGGATGTGGGACGTTCACTGCTACAACATTCCCTGGAGAAAATCAAAATATGTTCATCTGGCAGAAAAGAAAGTGCACACAATCAGTGTATGTAACTAAGAGCATTCGCTGTGGAATCTTGTTGATACTGTACTGCTAAACTCTCCCAGCAGGAATCACAAGTAATTTTGATGGCAGTCCAGAAGAAATCATTGTCAGTAACTATGTTGACATATTTTGTGCAGACATACCTCTAGCATGCCCAAGAAAGTTATGTGACTGTTGAATGCATGAAATACCATTAATCAAGTCAATTTTATGCAATGGACTACTTTGTTGAGAAATTAAGATAACAGCAAAACGGTGAACTGAAAATGTTTATTAAAATAATTTTATATTTCGTGTAATTGTTTTAATTATTTATATTTTTTAAAATAATGAAGTTTGATGAAGTAGAGGCAGTTCTCCCTCATCGCCTATGTGCACTGCCTTTGTAATCTAACCAATGCAGGGTCATGCTGTCTTGGGACAAAGTACTAGTTCTCCATGAACGAGTCTGTCACCTAGGATGGACACAGTTAATCATACACATTTGTTGCAGATTACCCCTTTCTCCTTTACCCTACTGATCCAACTGTGTCATGCCTATATTATTTTAGACTGTATTATCCACCCCAAGTAGTCATTCTACCTGTCAGACACACTTTCACTTAAATGGTACACTCTAATGTCTACACTAAACCTGGAATCTTTACAGCAGGTAATCTCCTGTCTTTGCAGCCTTTTCTCTTTTCTCTGTTCCCACACGCAGGTATATACTATGCCCATATTACATTTTATGTCTTCCCTCCTTTTCTCCACGAAGTGCAGTGCTAAACATCCAAGTCTTTCCTTATATGTACCCCTTTTAGCCCCCCTAAGTATTCTGCTGATTTTTATGTGCACCCTGTCAATTAGTGCCGTTACTCTTTATGTTTTATAGGGCTTGCTGGACTGAGATGAGGCCTCACCAGTGCTTTGTATAGGGGGGATCCTGCACGTATGTCTCTTGAGACCCCCTCCTACATTTTCCTCCCCTGCATTTATTATCATTTGCTTTCACATTCTCACACTATTCCTGCCTGGTCATGTATCCCAGGTTCTTCTTCGGCCCAGTATCTGGATGTAAGATCACCACCAACTTCTGCAGTGTCCCAGGATAATCTTTCCCTAGAAGCAGTTTATTGCATTCCTCTGGGATAAATCTCATCTGTTGTTTCTCTGACCAAGATGACAGCTTGCTTTTATTTTTAACTGCGTTCTCAGTTAATTAGTACCCCCACCTCTGGTGACATCCATAATATTTATTATCTTGTCTATAGCCAGTAGTGCCTATTCCAGATATTTACGTCTTGAATAATGTAGGCCCAAGGATCAGCCTCATAGGTTAAGTATAGTAATGATCACAACCTTTCTTTTTAATTCTCTTACCTCACTGGCATTGTTTGCATTCTTCCTTTTAACCATTTTTATGCTCACAGATATATGTTATAGGTTCACTTATACTCATTTTATAGGTTTGTAGGTAACTACTAAGCTAGCTGCCATTGTGAGGCATTTTAAGCCTAACCAGTTCCCTTTTAAAGATGAGAATCAAACCTTGCACCTTGTGACTTCTAGGTAAGCAACTTAACCATTATACCATCCCCCACCCCCTTTTCCTCTACCCCTACCCATCTCTGCGTACTCACTGGGTCAGAGTGTGGTATGTAACTGAAGGCCTTGCTGAAGTACAGGAGGGTAACAGCCACAGGATATAATTCATCTGTCTACCTCATTATATAGCTTAGAACTGGATCAGACTGGTTTTGATATCCTGTGTTAGCTGATGTACAGTCGATTGCTGTCCTTCAGAAATTATGAAAACCCCATTCTCAGAATTTTCTATAAACTTTTTCCTAGTACTGAGGCAAGAAAGAATGAACTCAGTTTTCCAAGCATGATCCTAGGTACCCTCATGGCAGAGTTTAGGCCTGCTCTTCCTTAGTAAGGGATCTGTTGAAAAGGTTCTTGAGAAGCTCTGTCATGATCTAGGTCATTCGTTCAGAAATATAGCAAATGAATAAGAACTATGTTAGATGGCTAGACTAAAAATCCAGCACACTGGATACCAACAGTGTGATTTGGCAGACTCTGGGGAAAACAGAGCACCTCAATAATCTTGTGGAAGAGTAGACTCCTTCATACTAATTGTGATGCCCCAACACTGGCCAGTAATCAAAGAGCCTCAATCCTTACCACTGTCAAAAGCTGGGGACTTACATACTGGTAGGATGACAAGTACACACACAATAAAGTGCAATTTCCCTTAAGATCACACAGAGATCACAGTCAGTCTGGGGATGGTTTCTCCTTCTTTTTTCATATTCCCAGTAAGACTCCCCACTGGCACAGCTATAGTGTTGAGATCTCAGCCATGTGGCCAAGCTAAGACCTCCAGCACCCTCTCTGTCCAACCAGTGTTTCGTGTCCCTGCCCAAGTAGCTGACACACACACACTTTGAGATTTGATTTATATACAAGCACACACAGACACCTGGGGAAGGCTGCCACAGGCTTATTAGCTATGCCTCCCTTTGCTCATACTATAAGATAGTTCCAGCTGCTACCAGCCAACTCTTTATCAGCTACTTAAGGCCCTTAACAGTGTCTAATCCTACTGTGTAATGTTACTAATAATCCAAACAGTAGTCTGACCAAGCAAGGCTATTTAGAAGTGACCTGTACAGTGTCACCAAATACATATGCAACTACTCTAAGAGATTAAATATGTCTCATAAATTTCAGCCACAAAGATAGGTTTAAATATATTTAATAATAAATAATAAAAGAAGAAGATAATACTCAGTACACAGACACAGTTACTTCAGAGTTCAGAATCACAGGAAATATTTTAAAACAACATTGCAGGACAGTCTCAAATAAATACAAAAAACATCTAAACTAATATTTACTATATTCCTATCTATATCTAAATGAGATACTGTGCCCTAACTCTTACTTACAGCAAGACAAGTGCAGATGGTGATGATGAGTGGATGTTCTTGCTAGGTCCAAGACAAAATACAAAAATGCACAGTCTCTCTCTCAGAGAGCTCTTAAATTAATATCAACTATCATTGCTGGGTTGCCTTTGATGACATCACTATTTGTCACCTGACTTAAGTTTGCAAGCTACCCCCCCCCCATTGTAGCATCTGACATCTCCTTGTGAAAAAAACATAGCCTTCAGATGTTTGCAGTTGCTAGAAGACATAAAGCAATAAAACACTTACAAAACAATGCAGAAGGTGCCCTAGTTCTAGACATCCTGTCTCCTTGCTGCATTGAAACTAACTTTTATAACACAATCGTAAAACAATTTAATTACAACTTATTTTCTTGAAGTTTTGCATGTTAACTCTATGTTCCAGTTTCTACTATTAAAACATAAATTTGCGCAGTTATATAGTTTATATACATTTCTGTTCTTTTCCAGTAGGGTACACTCTGGATGGGTCCGCTTCTAAATCCTGAAAGCTCATAATATTGAAATTCAAAATACCGAGTCCAAAATCTTGAAAGTTCAAAATACTGAAAACTCAAAATACTGAATTTCATAATATTGAAAAAGACTACAGGATACTAGCACTTACTATATTCCACCAAAAGTACATAGAGAAACAAATAAAAGACGAAGCATATTAGTTTACTCCAACTATTACCAGGGGAGCAAACCCCCTGCACCCCCCTGCTACTTAAATATATCAACTCAGAGATCGCACTTTATTACACTAAGATGAGTTATGTTGTTGTATACCAAATTAAAAGGGAACATGATTAAGGTTACAACAGGCAGTCATGAAGCATGTATTGGTATGTTTATCATTTTCTTCTGTGGAGTGCAGTCTTGGAGTTGATATATTTAAGTAGCGGGGGGGCTCCCCCCTTTTTATAGTTGGAGAAGAGTACTATGTTTTATTATGTGGTTGTGTTGGAATATTGTAAGTGTTGGTGTACTCTGTTTTTTTTCGATATTATGAAATTCAGTATTTTGAGTTTTCATTGTTTTGAATTTCAAGATTATGAGCGTTCAAGATTTAGAAGTGGACCCACTGTGGACACATCCTTGAAGCTCAGTACTGTACAAACCCTGTTCAGCACACACTTTTGTACCAGTAATTTAATATACACATAACATATTGTTGTAATACATTTGGTAACACAAGCAATTGCATCCTGCTGATATTCACAAATGACATATAACTATTTACAAAATTCCAGATAACTGGGCTGGCAGTATCTCCTTTTGTTACATTTCTATATAAATCATATTAATATTCTCAAATGACATGTAATTATTTTCAAAATTCCAGCTAGCTGGACTGACAGTATTTCCCTTGTGTCACACTTCTTCCCCCCAAAACACTCAAGCTAGTTTTTCAGGTGACCCTTGAGAAACGTTGCTTGAGAGGGATAAGCCTATATGGGAACACATTACCCCATTCCCTGTCTTGAGATTCCAGCTGCCTTGGCATTGCTGTTCCCAGTACAGTGCTGCACTGTCCCATCATATGCCTGCAACCCTAGGCTCCACCATAATAATTTGGGATTTGGCTGGCTGGCTCCCTGCTGCCATAGATCCCCCTCAGACTCCTCCTGCGTTGTACTGCAGATACTTAGCACAAGGGCCGTTGTCATGGTAAGGTTTCATCATGTTAACATGGTACAGTTTGTGCCCCTGCCTCCTGCTTAACAGTTCTACCATGTAGTTAACATCACTGACCTTCCTTACCACTTTGTAGGGTCCCTTCCAAGCTGCCCGCAGCTTGTTGTGTCTGACAGGAATGAGAACCATTACCTGTTGCCCTACATCATACTCTCTAGATCGAGCATTCCTATCATACCAGACCTTTTCCTGCTGGTGGGCTTCTGCCAAGTTCTCCTGGGCCAAGCCCACGAGTTCCCCAAGCCTTGTCCCAAGGTTTAAGACATGTGCCACAACAAACTCCTTGTGAGATTCACACTCACCGTCCCACTCATCTCAAATCAAATTTAGAGGTCCCCTCACCCTATGCCCATACAGCAACTCAAAGGGTGAAAAACCTGTGGATTCCTGGGGCACCTTTCTGTAAGCAAACAACAGATGGGGCAAATATTTGTGCCACTCCCTCTTAAACTGGTCTGCAAATGCCAGGAGCATGGTCTTGAGTGTTGAGTTTAACCTCTCAACAATAACATTACTCTGGGGATGGTAAGGGGTGGTCTTTAGGCGCTTCACCCCACAGTGCTTCCACAAACAAACTAACAGGTCTGACATGAAATTGGCACCACTGTCAGTCAGTATTTCTTTTGGGAAACCTACCCTGCTGAAAATCTCTAACAAAGCATTTGCCACCTTTTCTCCCTCAGTGGAAGACAGGGCCACTGCATCAGGGTATCTGGTAGCATAATCTACTACCACAAGGATATACCTTTTCCCTGTGAACCTTGGAGTACTCAGGGGCCCCACAATATCCATAGTTACCCTCTGATATGGCTCCTCCATTACAGGCAAATGCATCAAAGGAGCTTTCACCTTGTCTCCTGCCTTGCCTACCTCTTGACACTGCTCACAGGTCATGCAGTATCCTGTTACGTCCTTGGAAATCCCAGGCCAATAAACGTTCTGCATAATATGTCTCTTTGTACATTTTACACCCATATCACCAGCAAAGGGAATATCATGGGCTGTGGCTAGAAGTGCCAGATGGTAGGCTCTGGGCACTACCAACTGCTGTAATCTTTCACCCTCTAGCTCTCGCTCAAGGGTCCAATCTCTGTACAGTAACCCTTTGTCCCAGTATACAGATTCCCATTTCCCTTGAGAATCAGGTGCCTCACTGGCTACCTCCCTCAAACCTTTTAATGTAGGATCTGAGAGCTGAGCCTGTCTTATCTCTCTTTGTAACCCTCCCCAGCTCCCTTCCACAGGAAGTCTGGTATTCTCTGACAGTGGTGCCTCACTGTCAGCCAGGAAACTTCTACTCATCTCTGCCCTTGTAGCCACCCTTTCTAAGGGATCATCAGTACCCACAAGCAGCTGTGGCTCACCTTCTGTCTCACTGCTACAGGATAGCTCCCTCCCTGAAGTAACCACCTCACCAGTTCTGGCTGCAAGTGTGCGGTCTGTCTGGGTCTCCCCCAGGCTACCAGATTCACATGCTTGTCTCCAAGCCTGACTGCATGTCACTGCATGCACACAAGGTACTGCATTATCAAAATCATTCCCATATCTGCAGGGATATCCTCAAATACACCTACTTGTTGGCTTCCTTTTCTACCCTCCCAGTAAAGGTGAACCCTAGCCAAATGTATTTGGAATGGGGTCCTTCCTAAAGCTCTGACTGGAGTAGACTACCCAAGCAAGTAGTGCTCCTCTTTAACCATGGCAGGCTTCACAATGGTTAGGTCAGAGGCTATGTCTCTCTTAGCAGTGGCCTCTTTCCCATCCACTAATATAGGTTATAACCTCTTGTGGTACTTCGGTACCCTTGTTGTCTCCAGACAACTTAGTGCTGGCATTCTGTCATTCCCACTTACTGGCTCTCCCACCATTTGTTCCTCAGCTTGCCTCCATGGACATCTATATGCTACATGGCCCCATTGGTTGCATTTAAAACATTTAACCCTTGGTCCTGGACATGTACTTGTACTAGTGGCTTCCGCTGCAACTGGTGGACTCTGTTGTGGCAGTCTAGGCTGCCGACCATGGGTTCCCTTAGACTCATGAGCAGCACTAAGTGTCCCTTTCCTGTGAAGTGATGCCGTGTTTGCTAGGTATAGGTCTTCCTTCTTCTCCAACTCATTTGCAGTATTGTATTGTCTATCAGCTAACCAGCTGCTCATGTCCTCAGAAAAATTGCTAAGGGCTTGTTCCCTCACCCAAAAGTCTGCCAGCCCTTCAAAAGTGGTGACCTGACATCCACTCATCCACCTATGAAAATAAGTGCTTAGTTCAGCAATATATTCACACACACTTTCATCTGCCTTGCGTCTGTGCTCACAAAACTTTTTCCTATAAACTTCAGGTGTTAACATAAAGCATTCTAAAAGACAGTTTTTTACAATATTGTAATTTAAGCAATTAGTATCAAACAATTTAAAAATTGCAGTTACAGCTTTACCATGGAATAAGGGGGTCAGGAAACGTACCCAGACCCCTTGGTTAACATTATACCTTTTACATACCCTTTCAAACATAGGAATGAAACTATCAAAATTATCCCCCTCTGTAAATTGTGGAAGAAATTTACTGACCTTTGTTGCTTCTGGGGTTTGGTTACTCCCTTCTCCATTACCTCCATGACCCTGGTGAAGAGTCAGCACCTCCTTTTCATGTTGCCTCTGCCTCTCCTTCTCCACAGCCCCTAGACATTGCAGTTTCTCATTTTCTTCAGCCTACAGATGTCTCAGTCTCTCTGCTGCTTCTATTTCCAAATGTTTGGCCACCAGCTCGTCTCTTTAACTCCAGATGGATTTTTAAGTAATCTGTGGAAAGGTTGAACTGTCCATTTTCTGAGAGTTGTACATCTCCAAGGACAGCCTGGTCACTGGTCTGCAATGCAGCTGTACCCACAGCTACAATAATTTCTGGCCTTAGTCAAGTTGGCATGCACCAGTCCTTTAGCCTGGCACATCTCAGCCAACTGGCTCTTTGTCAGCTTGCCGTACTCCTCTGCTGACATGCTTGCCTGTTCTCCGTGACTAACTAAGCTAACAAAAAAAAATAAAACAATTGTGATATGAACTCTGAATGTTCACTGCATGGCTGATTGAGAGTACAAATGCCTTTAATAACCACTGTACACAGAATACAAGAATTCAATATCCACACCACTACTAGCCAATTAATATGTGATGTGGATATCCCACCACTGTCCACCAATTAATATGTGATGACCCTGCACAGGCCCAATAATCAAGGAGCCTCAATCCTCACCACTAGCACACACAATAAAGTGAAATTTCCCTTAAGAGCACACAGAGATTACAGTCAGTCTTGGGCTGGTTTCTCCCTCTTTCTCCAGATCCCCAATAAGACTCCGATCTCAGCTGAGGGGCCAAATCAAGACCTCCAGCACCCTCTCTGATCAACCAGTGCTTCATGTCCCTGCCCAAGTAGCTGACACACACACACTCTTTGAGATTTGGTTTATATACAAACACATACACACACTTGGGGAAAGCTGGCACAGGTTTACTAGCTATGCCCCTTCTGCCCAGACTATAAGGTAGTTTCTACTGCCACCAACCCCTACTTATCAGTTACTATAAGGCCCTTACAAAGGGTGTCCAATCCTACTGGGTAATGTTACTATTAATCCAAATGGTAGTCTGACCAAGACTTGTAAGGCTATTTAGGAGTGACCTGTACAGTGTCACCAAATACATATGCAAGTATCCTAACAGTTTAAATATGTCTCACAAATATCAGCCACAAAGCTAGGTTTAAATATATTTAACAATAAATAAAAGAAGAAGACAATACTCAGTACACAGACACAGTTACTTCAGAGTTCAAAATCACAGGAAGTATTTTAAAACAGTTTTGTAGGACAGTCTCAAATAAATACAGAAAATATCTAAACTAATCTTTACTATATTCCTATCTAAATCTAAAAGAGATACTATGCCCTAAATTTTACATACAGCAAGGCAAGTGCAGATGGTGATGATGAGTGAATGTTCTTGCTAGGTCCAAGACAAAATACAAAAATGCACAGTCTCTCTTTGAGAGAGTTCTTAAATTAATATCAACTATTACTGCTGGGTTAGCTTGGATGACATCACTTTTTGTCACCTGACTTAAGTTCCCAAGCTAACCCCCTCCCCCCATTGTAGCATTTGACTTCTCATTGTGAAAAATACATAGCCTTCAGATGTTTGCAGCTGGTAGAAGACATAAACAAAGGACGGCGCAGTGGTGCAGCAGTGGCGTTGTCACCTCACAGTAAGAGGTTCCCCAGTTTGATTCTCGGCTGGAGTACCTTCTGTGTGGAGTCTGCATGTCCTCCCTGCGTTCATGTGGGTTTCTACCAGGTGCTGCAGTTTCCTCCCACATTACAAGGACATGCATCTGGAGTGTTTCTCCCCAGGCCTCCTTTGAAAATTGACTTTGTTCCTAATCGGACTTTCCCAGTAAACAAATGTTAAATAAAATAAATAACTAAAACACTTACAAAACAATGCAGAAGCCCCTAGTTCTAGACATCCTGTCTCCTTGCTGCATTGAAACTACCTTTTATAACACAATCGTAAAACAATTTAATTACAACTTATTTTCTTGAAGTTTTGCAAGTTAACTCTGTATGTTCCAGTTTCTACTATTAAAACATACATTATACATTTGCACAGGTATATAGTTTATATACATTTCTGTTCTTTTCCAATAGGGTACGCTTTGGACTCATCCTAGAAGCTCAGTACAACTGCATCATGCTTGTATTTACAAATGACATATAACTATTTACAAAAATTCCAGAAAGCTGGGCTGGCAGTGTCTCCTTTTGTTACATTTCTATATAAATCATATTAATATTCTCAAATGACATATAATTATTTACAAAATTCTAGCTAACTGGGCTGGCAGTATTTCCCTTGTGTCACACTTATAGCTATATCTTTTGTATCCCCTATTAATTAGAACCAAACCTGAGGTCATTGCAGCTTGTAGCAGGAGGGAAGGATATTTGTCTGAATACATTAACCCCTCCAACTGTATCCCCAATCTGCAATGTACTGTGTATGGAATGAACATGGAATAGGCAGTATACTTGCAAAGGGAAAACTCACTGGCAAACTGTAAGTAGAATCACACAGAAATCTGCAACTAGTAAAAAAACAAAAAACACACACATACAAAAAAAAAAAAAACAATAATAAAATAAAATCACAGAACCAATGCAACAACATCCCACCAATTTTCAAATGGTCCCTATCCAAGTCATCCATTACAAACAGTTTGAGCTTAACAAAGTGTTGTCCATCTCTGGGGCTGTGCAATAGTGGTACTCCAGTGCCTGACAGCCTGATAAGCATCCCTAGGGGTAACCTGTCCAGTCCTTCTACCTCATCCTTACTAAGTTCCCATAAACTCCCATTTGTATTGTTTTGTCATCTCTCTAGTCGTTTGTCTGCTCTAGATCATTCCTACCTACGCTGATACTCTACTAATTTCCCGCCTTTTGATACCAATTTAAAGAATTTATTTGGAATTCTAGTCCGTGCATGTGCTTCCATTTACCAGCGTTGCATTTCCTCAGTTCACTAATTTCTCCCCTTGCTGTTCTTTTTTATTCACATATCTATATAACATTTTCTTCTCCTGCCTATTACCTTTGACCACATCCCTTCTACAACCCCCTAATCCTTGCTATCTTTACTGGGCTCTATCATCCTTGCTTTATCATAGTTTTTTTTTCTGTTTTTGTTCCCATAACCTATACTTCCTCTTTACCGCTTATTGCTTATTTCTCTCTCTTCCTTAAAATACTAAGGCTGAATGTTTTCTTTTTTACTCTCCCTATTTTCAGTCATTTCACTGTCCTTTGCCACACTGGCATTTCAAATGTCTCCAACACCAAGCCTACCACACATAATTTTGTTTTAGTCATCCATCCCTGCCCTTCCCATTTCTGTAATTTTTCCATAGTGGACTACTCTGTAGTCCTGTACCCGACACAGACTCTAACCTCCCCAGCCCTAGTGAAGCCGTAAACCATTAAGCTTTGTGGTCACTATTAACCAGTGGTGGCCTCCCCTTCACCTTCAGTGGTGGCATCTCCTCCTCCTCTAGTTTCAGGGTCATCTTCACATCCTCTTGTTCCCCTAAAACTATATTCACTAGTCTCTGCATTCTTGTTGCCTCTTTTACTTTTGCATGAACTCTTTAATGAATATTACTCTTTTAAACCTCCACACCCCCAGCATGTGTGTTGGATCATTCCTGCACACCCCCAGCATGTGTGTTGGATCATTCCTGCACACCCCCAGCATGTGTGTTGGATCATTCCTGGACACCCCCAGCATGTGTGTTGGATCATTCCTGCACACCTCCAGCACGTGTGTTGGATCATTCCAGTTGCCTTGTGGTATACTGAAATCCCCCTGATAATGAATCTTTTCATTGCCCACCCACATTATGGATTATGAAATGCTACAGCTGGAGTCTAGTAGTTCAGCATCCACATGGTAATTATCCTATCCATTCACCCCATGAATGATGGAATGTTCCTCTTGGCTGGTTGATCACCCCCCCCCCCCCACATGATAATCATCCTTATCTCAATACCAGTTCTGACTCTTCATTCTTTTTTTTTTACTTCTTTATGCTCTTTGTTGGTTGTCTTTAGGGTGGGTATTTTACAGTGTTTATATCATCTAGCAGTCTCATTCTGCCCCTTTGATTCTAATTGCCAGGAAGATGACATGAACCCCTATGTTCCTCATTTCTTTATCCTCCTACATGTTTTAACTATCTCCCCACATTGTTACAGCTCTTCTTCTGTCTTTCTTATTCTTTCATTTCTAATTAATCTGTGGTCTGGGGTTATTTTGTCACTTTATTTACTGGTGTATACTTAGTTTTCTGGGATACCTCCATGTCCATCTTTCTTGCCACTATCAACACCAGAAGTTTAGATGTTTGACCACAGGTTCCTAGCATTTTCTCAGCAGGACCAACTACCATTCATTTTATTTAACATTTGTTGAATATTTATTTAACGTTTGTAACCAGGAAAGTCTGACTTGGAACAAAGCCAATTTTCAGCAGAGGCCCTGGGAGAAACGCTCCAGATGCATGTCTTTATAACATGGGAGGAAACCGGAGCACCCGGAGGAAACCCGCACAAACACAGGGAGGACATGCAGACTCCACACAGAAGGCACCCCAGCCAAGAATCAAACTGGAAAACCTCTTGCTGTGAGGTGACAATGCTACCGGTGCACCACTGTGTTTTGTTTACACTGCATCCCTTTTAGTTTGTTCCTTCTTCCTCAAATGACCAAGGTATGTTTTTTTTTCTCTGTAATGATACTGTTTTATTTTCCTGATCCAGAAATATATAAAGCACAGCATGTTCTTCTTCAACCAGGTGGCACTCCCAGGAATGATGTAGGAGAACATATCAAGGAGCATTCCCAGTTACTGGAGCCCCAAACATTTTCAGTGGAAAACAATACAGGTAATGATACACCAACACTATCTGCATGAGGAGTTATACATTTAGCACTTACCGTGTCTGTTATAATTGTTATAATTGTTATTATTATTTATTATTATTATTATTATTATTATTATTATTAGCAGTAATGGTAGTAGTATTGTTGTCTACTTCACTTAGTCCCAAATGCTGCCTTTCCATTCCCTTTAGTTTTTATCCATGATGACAGAACAAGCATGACTATTAGCACCATGTACAATAATGATGATTTATATTTCTCTGTTTGCTAAAGTCAGTGGTATTAGCATTACTGTCTTTGAACCCATGCCCCTAAATCTCAGGTGTTCTCATACTACCAGTACAGTATACTTTGTCAGGCAGTAGCGAAGAGTATAACAGCTGTGTTCATTAATACTTTGTGTCATGGTAGGAGTAATATTTGATACACATTTCAGTAGGTATTTGTAATCTTTATTTAGTTCATAGGATCATAGGAGGTTGCTAGGCTAATGGCTTTGGGGCTCTCACAAGCCTAGCCAAAAGTTTATCCCCAAAAAAGAAACCTCAATCAGTACCTGTCACCCCTGTCATTGAGAGACACAGGTGAAACTCCTGGGACAGATTTGTGGAAATACTTCCCAGCTCGTACATTTTGCATTTGAAAGTTATGTTCTCCCATGCTCAGGATAGCTTCTCTGTGGCTGAGCTGGACTTGGAGCAGTGACTCCTGGAGGACATATGGGGTGTTTTCTCTTGGAATGAGGAGGCATAAACGTTATAGTCACTTGATTATATTTATTTACACTTTGTTGACTGGGTTAGTTCCACCACAGGGTAAATTTGGCCATGGCATTGGGGAACTTCCACTACCCTTTTTGAAAGGTGCCCTGGGATCTTCTACATACCCTTGAGCTACCATCAACTCAAGCAGATTGGACATTGGTTTAACATGTTATCCAAAGGATGGCACACTCAGGAGTGCAGTACCCTCCTTCCCCATGCTGCACTGCAGTGTCAGCAATCTATCTACCTGGTGTGGGAATGGAACCCACACCCTTCTGCAGATATGCTACCAGTACTGCTTGAATGAAATTAATCATGCATCCTTTTCTGATCAGTGGTCTAGTCTGAGATCTCTCTTACAATGTCACACTGGTCTATCATTTCCCACTGGAACTGCTTGTAGTCTTTCATTCTTCACTTGAAAATCTGGTTATCCATCTATCACAGTGCATAGCTTTGCTTGTTTTTCCCACCAGTGGTCAGTGGTGGTAGCAGTCAATCACTTCTTGTATACTCTATATTCTTATAGACTTACATGTCTAGCAACTGGCTGTAGATCATAGGTTCATAGATTCATAGGTGTTTAATAGGCTAAAGACCACAAGGGCCTTTTTAAGCCTAGCCATGCATCCCAAATTTCTGACAAGTTCTGATACCCTTGATAAGTGTAAGCATAGGCCTGGGAGATTAACCATTTACAGGTTACCTGTTTGTATCAGACCAGGGATGAATTTCTGGTTTCCCATCCAATTGTCCAAGTTGCACTTGAATTGGATTAGGGAGGAACTCTGCTTCACATGGATGGCAAGCCTGTTTCATAGATGGGGTAGGCTCTGGGATACACATCTATCTCTCCAGCATGTCCTATTTATATCACAGGCAAGGTTTAAGTCTTTAGAATGGGTAGTTCTGGTACTGTTTGTTTTGTGGATATGCAGGAGGTCCATCAGAGTGGGGTCTGACAATGCCCTGTATGCCAGGCATAGATCTCCCTTCAAAAGCCTGTAGGAGACAGAATACAGAGATAGGGCCTTGAGGTGGTCTGCATAGGACATATTACTTATGCCCTGTATTCTTTTAGTGAGGAACCTCTATGGATGTTCCAGTTATTGGATATGCCTGGTTAGGTACATACCAAAGGGGTCATTGTACTCAATGATAGGTCTGATGAATGCTGAATACAGTGGAACAATAACATCCTTGGACTTCGATGCCATACATTTGTATGCCTTTCATCTGTTTCTTGAGTACTTTTGATTGGTTTATTTGCCTTTTCTAGGTGTTGTCCCATTTTAACAATAAAAATGTACTTCTGAGACTCAATGAAACATTTTGTTTGGATTGCCATTTGCCAGTTGTGTAGTCTCTAGTTAACACCAATTTATCTAAGGAAAAACTCTCCCATAGTTATTTAACAAGTATATTACATCTGCATTTCTAACAAATATCTGGTTTCACTAAGTGAAGGCTAGAAAACAAATCTATTATGGATGTTGTTTTGGTGGTCTGTCTTGTGTGGTCCATTAGAGGTTATACATTTTACAGCTTTCTTGAACATTTGCACTTGTTCTTTCATTCAATCCATTTCTGATAATGAAGTGCAGGCAAAAATTCTTTTTTGGTTCAGAAATGTTTTGAATTTTTCTGATGTGAACTATGCATATTTATCACTAAACATTCCCTGTAAGTCTGTAACCCAGACATATTTAAGGGCGAGTACAGGGGAAACAATACAGAATGAGGGGAAGCGAAATGGGTGACATCGGTACACAAAATTGGGTTATAATGATATGTGAATGTTGGCGGGGGAAATGTTTAGAGTGTTTAAATTTGCCCACAGGCAAATGTGACAAAAGTGTATAAGATGTATTTCTGACATAAAACCTGCTAGACTGATATAATGATAATAAGTGTGAATGTCAATCCCACAGTTACAGACATAATTAATAATCAACTTACTGATAAAGGATGTGATTGGGGCCTAAAGCTGCAGTGAAACAAAGTGGAATGAAAATGTGATATACATGTTGATAAAATGTTGACCTGAGACTGCAGTTTGCAAGGACAGAAGATACATTATGGGACGAATGCATAGAATACAGTCATAGACTATCAGGATGTATATACAGGGAATTGACGTATGAAAGCTGACAGCACCGCTGTATTATCCATCCCACCATGCATATACCAGAACAAAAGGACTTTACAGCAGTAATATCAGGTAGCTCAGAAATGGATGTCTTTTTGCAAGGAAATGACAGTGGTACCAGTAAGAAAGGGGTTCATCACCTACAAAAGTGTAATAGATAAGTGTTGTATGGTTATGTAATTGATGCATGCCCATCTAATAATAAAGAATACACATATGTGACCAATGACAAAACTGAGTGGATGATATGTCAGGAGTCCAGTTTTGCTATTGCTGATTTGCAGAAATGTCTGACATGCTAATACCGGGCATGCTCACATACGATTACAGGGAACAGTAACAAAACAATAGAAAGTGTTGTAACAGAGGACCAGTCATATTTCCTGATGGGGTTGCTGCATGCCATACAATAAGACACCTTTATGGGATCACACATCTGCCAGTAAGACATATATTCTGATGGAAACAATTGCCATATGAAACATGTCTGGAGGATGACATGCAATACACAGCATAGTTATCTTCTGAATAGGTAATGCATATGAGCAAGGAATAACCAAAGAAACATTTGCATTTGTCCTTTTAAAACACATGCATGAACAGATATCGGAGAGATGTATAACAATCGTGGGAGCCACAGACATTTACATATCAGACACGTAAGGAAGAACACCCTTGAAAGGCGTACAGCACTATCATACCATATAAGGTGAACTAATGATCTACCAGGTATGAAAATGCATGAAAAAGCTGGCCCTATGAGTGTGTGTAAGCCACTGTAGTCTGACACATTTGTCTGACTGACAGATGTTATCAAATTCATATCCCTGCCTTTTATACAAGGGGGTCTCCAGACCTCTGTATTGACTGCATATCCCACATCAGATAACAATGGAGGCTTCACAAATAACTGAACTGAATGTATGTGTCAACCCAGGAGGTATGGATATAATAGGAACTATCAGATTTAGTCAGAATGCCAGAAAGGAGGGGCCCATGTTACTGTCCACATAATACTGAACATTACACTATGACTGATTCTTTGACAAGGAAGCTGTTTACGTCATGTAGGACACACATTGCCCCAGAAGTGAACACCTGTCTACCTGCATAGGCATAGTATGAATGCCAATACTCAATGCATATGCCACAGGAGCACTCCCAGCATGACATGCCCTAAATAAACATGTATATGCCATACAGTCACAGCCACTGATGATATATCATTGTTCAACATAAAAATAAATAATAATAACTAGATACAATAGTGTTTATGTAATGTCAATGCATTCATCTAAACTTGCCCCTGTTGGGAATTAAACAGCAAACAATTTTACTTTGCTGACTAGTGACATCTGAATGAACTACAAGCTCCACAGTGGAAGCCTTGTAACTAGTATGACAATTCACTGATGCTAACTTATTACATCATCTGTGTGTGTGTGGTAAAGGATATCTTAGATGCAAGCGATCAAGGAGGTTTGTTACAATGTCAATGGACATGTTATCAATGTGGTGCTTGCCAGTCATGCATTAAGTATAATGCCCAAGAATGCTAACAAGCACTGAATGTAGATGTTGAATGCATAAGCATTTGACAGACACCACATGATATTTTGCAGGATGAATACACCACAGAAGAAATGTCACTACAGTTGTGACGTGTGGTTATATGAAAACATTACATCATGTACTTTCTACAAGGGATATGTGTGTCTATGATTGCTGTAGTACATCAACAATAGACAGCATGTTGTCTCATTCCCTCATACCACAAGATAACAGTTCCTGCATATGTTATGTATGGAACATGAATGTCATCATTTCTCCAAATAAAAGCTTTTATAAGATGGATCAACATCTGTATGTGTACAAAGCCAATGTGCATGACAACAGTGTTATTGATATGTACAGTCACAATAAGACTGACATAGTGTAGTCTGAGCAGTAATGGATTAACTTCAAGTAACTACCTGAGATCACAAGCTAAACATCATATCCTGAATCACAAGTGTCAAACAACCATGCTAATGTACAGCTGAGATGGTGCACAGTTAAATGGATGACATCACCAGTGTTTATTACCTGGATGTTTATGCTAAAAAGTAATCAAAGTGCACAACAACACAATGAGACACATTGCAAGTATGTTAGCAGTATGTAATCATTGTGTGGACAAAAATGTTATCTTCCCTGGGGATGCTAGGATTTCCTAGTATCACAGAATGCCACTCTATTCAGTTTCATAATTCAGAGGGCATATAAAGGTGGTTGTGAGGTTGCCAGTGCTAAATGACACTAATAGCTGTTATTACTGAAGCAATGATGGAACTTAACCACCTACCTATCCACTTACAGTGTCTATACAGCAGATTATCAGCAGCCAGTGCTATAGGAGACTAATGAATACAACTGATACTATAGCATCTATGAAGGGATGGCATAAGTAGTGTATTAGCATGGAGATGTATCTGGTAGCCAGCCAGGGCTTGTAAATGTTCCCACTACATATGTGTGTGAACCAGTCATGACTCCATTGGCAGTCACACTTGTAGAAGTTATGCACTTCTGTATTCGAGCATCCTACCTATCTAATTAAACGTTATAGAGAATAGTGCAAGACATGCAGACACAGCAGGAGACTTCTGACATTCAAATAGCTTCAGTTTACTTGCAAAACAATGATCTCATCAGTGTGTTGAACCAGGGGTGTACATAGACAATATAATGTTGTAATTGTTATGCTGTTACTGATTCCACAAAAAACAAACAAAAAAAAAAACTGACATTTGAAGAATAGAAACATTCTTCCCTCACCTCACTTAATAAATGTTTGCATCACTTTCCCTCTAAAACCATTAAATGGGTATTTTTCAACCCTTGACACTGTTATTTTAAGCATTAATGTTCAGATTTGTTGACATAGTATTGCTTAAATAAGCAAAGTTTCCTTTACATAATGCATAGAAAATTGTAATCATTACATTACAAACAGCATGCATAGTTACACCCTTGTGCAGCAATGAAGTCATGGATGTGAAAAGTGGGCTTAGGCGAAGGTGTAGTCATCTTTGATTTAAAAAAAATATATATATCCAGAGTAGGGTAAATAAGCACATGCTCACCTAACTGTAAATGACGTCACACACAAGTCTACCTTGCTGGGTATTGAACATCCTACCTGTCTACTCACACAAATTGTATTACTTGCGAGTGCTACATGAGAAGTCTGATTCTCAAGAGAGAGATTTTATTTTTGTCAAGATGTCCTTATTAGTGTGTTTGATGCAGGATATTTCAATAAAAGACTGTATAAGGAAGCTATGTGCACGCACAAACACACACACACACACACACACACACACACATGGAAGTTTTTCATGGCAAGTACTGAACCTCCTACCTATTTAAGTTACATAATCTAGAGAGCACTGCATTACTTGGAAGTGGGACAGGAGAAGTCCGATTCTCAGGGGAGAGATTGTACGTTTGCAGGATGTGGTCTGTTTCAGAGAGGATAGTACTGTAAAACAGGGATAAAAGAGTTGTGAGAACAGTTAAATGTGTTATTCTTAGGAGAAGTGGATACAATAACAAGTGATACACACAGTCTCTCACACACACACACACACACACACACACACACACACACACACACACACACACACACACACACACACATACATGTCCTTCATATTGGGCCCTGACCCTCCTACCTATCTAAGTTACACAACCTAGAGAGCAATCTAATAGTCACAAGCACAACAGGAGAAGAGCAACTGTAAGGGGACAGATTGCAATTTTGTCAGGATGACCTCATCAGTTTGTGTCAGAGAGGTTGTTACTGTAAAATTAGGGATAAGGGAGGTGTGAAAACACTTAAATGCATTATTCTTAGTGGAAGTGGATACACCACCAAGTCTCACACACACACACACACACACACACACACACACACACACACACACACACACACACACACACACACACACACACACAAGTCATCTATGCTGGGTATTGGCCCTCCTTCCCTGTTTAGGTTACATAATCTAGAGAGCAGTCTGCTAGTTGTAGGCATCACAGAAGATGGACAATACTTATGTAAAACTCGACATTGGAGTATTTGTAAAAGCAATGCTTTGAAGAGATGGTACTATGCATCCCAGGTCATGCAACGAATGCATATGTGTGCACAGGACAATGGAACGTCACTATAATTGTTACACGTAATGACATGATTTTATAATGAAATGTAGATACTGCCCTTACTGTACACTGTGTTACTGTGAGAGACATTGACATGTTCCACATAATGTGCTGACATACACATTGACTGTTGCACACCACTGGATTATCAATCAAACATTGCAGTGATATCATTATTGTCTCATACGTACACTATGTGTATTGGCAAGACAAAGATGCAGCTTGTACATAGGACAGTGTACTGCAGAAAGACAGTGATGGATTTGGTGAAAATAGGTTAACCAAGCTGGTAACACAGTGCAAGTGTAGACACTGTAGAGCAGACATATTACTTTACATGAATGAAGTGAGTGAGTCAACATCATTCAAAAATATGAGCAACAGTAATACACACATATGCAAGTGATTTTATATGACATAAATTCATTGTCATGTTTAGGAAGGCTGACATACATTAGCCTGTGTTTATCTCTAAAACATTGATCATATATGCTAAACAGCACATTTTAATTATGCAAAGCTTATTCATACATTGCTTGCATGAAATATGTTTAGCATTATCATTTTTCTTGCTGTTATATTCCTGTTCAAAATGTTGTGAGAAATGTGCTTCTTGCATCCTTTTAAAAATTACTCTGTAGCTGGATTTTAACCCTTAATAGGCTGTATTATTTATTAAAAGTCACAGCCCTTCCACCTTGTGCTAGAGAGAACATCTCTGTGACAGGTGGAATTTCTCCTCTCAATACTGTCCTGAATGCTGAAGAAAGCACACAATTATCAGGTGTGCTACCTAAGGCAGCCTTGACTGATTTTTTTCCTTAGGTAGTGCATTCTGTTTTCACCCTGCCAAGTGAAGAACAGATGAACCTTAAAAATAATGTAAATAAAAAGACATATTGCGATAAATTGCAATGTGATTTCTACACAGGGCTCAAACAATGCTTCATGTGCCTTATGTAACTCGATTCACTTCAGTTACTCTCTTGTGCCACAAAATTTGGCATATGTTAGGTGCATTCACTGAAGCAAGTACTCTCCCTGTTGCATGTGACCACACAACTATGCCAGATGGGCTTGAGCTACCTAATGCAGCCTAGGTAGTGAACCCTGTTTGTGAGCTGCCAAGTGGAGAGCAAATTTTAAAGGCATTAGAAGAGGAATGTATAATAGAGAAATTCAGAAAGTGAATGAAATGTAGTGCATGGGTGTATGTAGCAATGACCAGAGTAAGAAGTGCCTTCAAATAAACAACTCTTCTTTCTTGCATCCTTGCAGCATCCGGCATGTACTGTGACACATTTCAGAACTGTAATTAATAACAAAGTATGTGAAAGTGAATAGACTAATGATCACATGTTAGCAATAGTGACAATAGTTGATTTTAAACAACAATGCAATGGTATCAGAAAATGTGATTAAATATATATTCAGAAACCCCCTATAAAAATGTCATGTAAGTGGATTTGAACCATGCATCTAATATCATTTATCTATATGCACACTGCACTTACATCTTGTGCAATGCAAAGAAAGTTACCTGTCAGGATATTTTCTTCCTTGAGTACTATCCAGAGTGCTGATGGCCACACAATGCCACCTGGCTGGTCTGCACTACCTATAGCAGCATAAACTAATTTTTTCATTTTTTTCCTTAAGCAGTGAATGTCATTTTCCCACTGCCAAGTGACACACAAATTATACAAGAAAAAAAAAATTATTGTAGAGCGAATATTTTACATGCACATGTTTGACCAAACATGTTATGTTGCAAAAGGCTCCAGTATGTATTTGAACCCTCAACAAAGAGCATTGAAAGTAATAATTTCACACTATTTCCAAGAGTTGCCACAAACAAGCACATATATCAACAAGGTGATAGGGTTTAAATGTTATGATAATGTGACATATCAATTCACACTGAAAGTGTGATAGAAACAAGTTATGAAAGTTCTTTCACATTTGACGGTCAATGTCTGGATGTTTGGGATATTGCAAAATGTTAGCATAGCTATGTACTCATAAAATGTGAAACAAAGACTGTAAACACAGCAGGTATATCTCTTTCTTTCTGTATGGTGCCTTGTTCCATTATCTATGCTTTCATAATAGCAAATCTTTCTATGTTTTATTGCCATATGTTATCTTTATCTATGCTTAAAGTACTCCCTTTAATATGAACACTTCTTAATAAAGGGCAGTAACTGCCATCATTAAAGTCAGCATTTGAATGTTAAGACTGTTGATCTCCTAAATAACTGCATGTACTTTCAGACTTTTTGGTAAGTGTCTTCTCCCTGACATACCATCAGTGTCCTTTAAAGAGGGGAGATTGTGAAAGATGATTGTTTTTGCAGTCAGAGGAATTATAGACACCTGAAAGTCATTAACAGTTCTCAGTGCTTGTCCATGCATTGTTAGGGGGTGTGCATGTAATTGTGTAAGTACTTATACCATGTTAACATTCTCTGCACTTAGTGTGACCACTGAAAAGCATTTGTATAATTTTAGATGTATTTACTTTGGGTCTATATTAGATCACCGAACGCTTAAAAAAGCGCACAGTGATTAATCGACTCTATGTAAGCGAAAGCTTAAAATATCAAAGCAACAGAAACCCAAATTTTTTTCCTAGGGAAAGAATTTGGTTGTCCGTTTCTGTTGCTTTGGTATTTTCAGTGCTGTGGTGGAAAGTTACGGGTCGGGTTTAGGTAAGTGTGCGATTGTGTGGATGTGAGTGTTAGGGCGGGTTAGGTGAGTTAGGGTTAGGGCGTGGGTTAGGTATGTGTGCGATTGTGTAGACGTGAGGGTTAGGGCAGGTTAGGTGAGTTAGGGTTAGGGAGCGGGTGAGGTGAGTGTGCGATAGTGACGGACCTTAGGGTTAGGGTTTGGGTTAAGGTAAGTGGATAGTTAGTGGTATGTGTATAGTTTAGTGTAGGGTTAGGTGTCAGATTTTAGGTGTATGTGTGAGGATTGCTGTTTGTTTGGTGTGCTTGTGTCGTGTGTATGTGTTTTGGAACAGCAATTTATTTCCTTAGGGAAAAAAATCGCTGTTCTGACAGTTCGAGATTGTAAGCTTTCATTTACATAGGATCGATTAATCATTGTTCGCTTTTTTAAGCATTTGGTGATCTAATATAGACCCTTTACTTTTACAGAGGAGACATTACTGACATAACTGTATACCTCAGGCAAAAGACTACTTAGGGACATAGAAGTATTTGCATATGAGAATAATCAATTATATAACATTCTTTTTTTCACAGGTTCTACACTTACCTTGTTGTTAAATTGAATTAATAACAGGTTACACAGACTGATACTGTTCAACTGTATATCGTATTTACTGAAAGATTTATTGAAACAAGCCGACCAAGCACTACTGTCAAGATTTTTATATTTTCTTTATAACACAGATTACTGTCACATACACTGCACTTCCTCAGATGACTCAAATTACAATATGTCTACCAGACAGTTCTTTACAGTCACTTGTATCTAGTTTCAAATTTTGTCCTTGATGAAACATTCTTTTCCTGTATTGAAACATTCTTTGTCTGCATCCTCATCTCATACAGAGAAAATCATTTCCTCAGCAAGCTTAAATGTTCTTTCATTGATAGGATAGTCTGTAAAATTGTCTGCTGTGTTAGCCATTTCCTTGAGCAGGTTTATTCACTTGAATATCTGTATACATTCAGATGTTTATGATATTTCAGCAAGCCTCTGTTGTCAATGCCATTTGTTACAAAACATTAAGAAGTATAATACTTTTTGTTCCACACAAGCACATTCTGTTAAGCTAATCATACTTGTTTACTACATATTACTTTTCTGTACTTGCAGATAACTGTATTTATGTGCTGTTTCTAAAAATATCACACTATTACTATGATAGAAAGCAGTTTTACTAAACCTCTGTTACTGTGAAAGAAAACAGTTCTACAAATTATGTATATTTTTCTATCAAATACATGTTATTACTATGAGGAACCAGTTTTACTTTATATAATTCTATTGCATCTCATTACTACAGGTAACAGTTGTGTTCTTGTGTGGTTGTCCCTGTCTGATGCTATCAGAACACAGTCATTACATGACTAAGTAAAAATTGTGGTGTCTGATAGGCATCAGTTTTCCTATGTATATGAGCATGGGATCTTAGGTTTTCAGCTAGGTAGTGATTGTGTGTGCTATCCTTTGCCTTTTAGCCAGAGCCAGGGCATACTGTGTATGCCTTCTTTTGCAAGCACCATCTGCAGCTTGTGGTTCTCCCTTAGACTCCTCATCTGTACCTGATGCTGCTGCTGGTTGTAACTGCGGTCCTGCCCCTTGCTGTCTTATTGAAGCTGTTTCCTGATAATTATGTTGTGTAACATGGCACAGACCTTAATTGTTTCAGCACAGGTGCCTGGGTTATACTGCACTGCATCTCCTGATGTGTCTAGACACTGGAGCCTTGATATAAGCAAGCCAAACACATGTTCTATGATATTCCAAGTTTGAGCATGGGCCTCATTGTATCCTTGCTTAGTGGGACTGAGTGGGTTTCTCATGGGTGTCATGAGCCAGTACTCCAGTTAATAATCTGCAGCCCTCACTCGATACTCTTGAGAAATGTAATCCCTAGCAAATTTGGTGTACAAAATCACAAGTATACCATATGTGTGAATCATGAAAAACTACCTGGGTTACCTGGACAGACATTTAGATGATCCCTTCTGCATTACAGACAACCTGAGAGTTTTTGCAGTGGTAACCTTTTCCACTGATGTATCTCCTTCCCTGTTCCCCAGGTGGGGTTTTTGTTTCTATGTGTGTCGAATCTATGGCCGCCACAACTTTAGGGAAGTGTGTTATTGCACAAAACCCATGCATGGTTCTTGCTGTCTCCTGTGGTGCTTGTGGGAAACAGATGTGCTCCCTTTCATGCAGTAGCATTGCATTGAAAAACTGATGTAATATTCTAGAGACTGACTGTGACACCCCCAGTATATCCCGTGTAGTTCTGTGGAAAGTACCCGTAGCTAGTACACATAATGCTACACATACCTTCTTTCCACTGTGATGAGTTTTCCATGATTTCCCTGAGGTGGGGGCGGTAGAGTTTGCATATTGCTTCCAGTATTTCCCTGTCCACCCCAGGCCTGACATAGGGGCGGTAGAGGTTGCATATTACTTCCAGTGTTTCCCTGTCCACCCTAGGCCTGAGGTGGGGGCGGTAGAGGCTGCATATTGCTTCAAGTGTTTCCCTGTCCACCCCGTATCGTTCACCCTTTTTGTTCTTTTCTGAGGTCTGGCAGCAGCAACAGCAGCAACTTGATCTAAAGCCTGTTGCACAAACAACATGATAATAGTAGCAGCAACCATTTAACATGTTTTTTTAAGTGTAATTGTGCCTGTATTCCAAAAGGTTTTGGCATAAACAGCAAGACTACACCGAGTGTACATGATTGCTTTATGGCTTCCTGAATAGGTCCGCCATGTTGGATTGATTAATTAGCAAGTACTTCAGCTTGTTATGTTGTCATTAGCGTATTCTGTTGTTTTCCTTTGTTTGGCAACTCTACATGTCTTGTAGAGTCGCTTAATGTATAACAAATAGTGCACTATCATGTTGGCGATGCTGCACAATTCCAACACAATCACTGCACTTCTTATAGCTCTTTATGAATCCTGGCCATTGTATTTAATATTGATATTGCCACCATATAGATTATTTCAAGCCATTCTGAATGCATCTGCTGTAGTTAGAAACTTTAAGTCCATGAAAGGATTTATAAATTCTACATCAGTATATTGTCATGGTGCATTTCTCATGGTGGATGGATACTGGCTCCTCAGGCTTTTCATATGAAAATTGTAACGGTCTGTCAGTGCAGCCATTTTGTTTGCTTTTTCATATTTAGTGTCAGATGCATGTGTCTTCTCAGGACCAGGGGCAAGCAGTGCAACTTGTCTGCCATCTCCATAAATACCACCATATTCTTGTAGTAACTATGACAACTGACAGCAAAGGCAGAATCAGCATAAATCTGATTCTGCATAAGTACTAGCTGTATTTTTCATTTCTCAGATCAGAGTAAGAGTTTTCATGTGCATGAGGGCACAGTTACATTTATCTTTTGTTAGTGACCTTGAAGTAAATGCAGTGGGTCTCTGTACCATCATTCATCCCTGTGTTTAGTTTATATAGATCATTATTTGTAATATTCCTATTGAGCCACTGTAGCTAGATAGCATGTGCATCTACATACTGAGCATGTGCGAGAACAATGGCATTTTGTACGGATAGCCAGAGTGAGTGCAAGCATGAATGGAGATGCACATGCGAGTGTGTTTGAAGTAATGTATGAGCCAGTTAGCTTAAATACTTGTACTTATTACAGTTCCTGACAATGTTTATGTACAATAAATATCTTGAACCCATACACTGTTTCATTGTCTCTTTTGAATGCACGAGACAAGTGACATGGTGTCAGAAGTGGCATGTCTATAATGACATGGTGCCAGAATGGGATCCAAAGTTGAAGCAACGCTCAAGCATTGAACCAAACGGTTAGAAGTGGGGGAATATACCAGAGTGAACTCGCAAACAGGTCAGCGGTTATTCAAAGGTGCTTAAATTCTTTTAAATGATTTTTCAGTCACCAAATAAGAGGCAAAGCATTTAAAATATTAAAAATAATTACCGAGCTAAACTAAATGTCCAAAATTGAGACATACTGATAAATGTATTCGAAATAAACACAAAAGTGTTCAAAATAACTTCCAAAATGTTTAAGATGTATGAAAGGGGTAAAATGACCTCATTTTTTAACAATGTACTACTTTTTTGCATTAATTAAAGCTATTCAAAATGTCCAAAGCTTCTGGAATGTTTGCAGTGTTTGCAGTGTCAAAGTGAAGCCTTTCTAAAGAGATTGTTGTGCATTTGTGCATATTTACAAGTACCTGGCCTATGCTTATGTTTAAACGTATTTTGTTGTAATGGCAGAGTGATTTCACAGACCTGAACCTCTGGTGTTTGATAATAATATTGCTGAGAACTGGAACATGTTTGAACAAGAATATGATATTTTCATACAAGCTGCTTTTTCTGATAAAGGCGTATGTACAAAAGCATTTATACTTCTTAATTTAGCAGGCTTGGAAGCCATTGAAAGGGAGCACACATTTGTGTACGTATCTGCCCTATATGCAAGGGAATGGGAGAACCACCATATTGTGATACAGGCTGAAATGTGGGAAGACCCCGAGTTCTTAAAACGGAAATTTAGAGAAATTTGTAACCCTCAAACGAATATTACAATGGAAAGGCACAACGTATTTTACACAAGCAATAAAAAGCCTTGTAAAACTATAGCAGCATACATCACTGACTTGAGAAATAAAGCAAAAATGTACAGATATGGTGATTTGCAAGATGAGTTAATAAAGGACTGATTTGTATGTGGTGTTAATAAGGATGCAGTGAGAAAGATTTTACTTTGAGATAGTAATTTAATGTTGAGCAAAGTCATAAATTTAGAGCTGAAAAGTTGATACTAGATCCAATTTCAATGTTATATCAGCACTAATGTGTGACAAGGTGAAAGCTGGTAAAAAACTTGATTCAGTGAATTATGCAAAACTAGTTGCTTGATATGGTGAAGGCTGGTAAAAAACTTGATTCAGTGAATTATGCAAAACTAGTTGCTTGATATGGTGAAGAGATTCAAACTGTTGGTGCAGTTATTCTCACTTGCCATTCTGCTGGAAACAGCTATGACTTGCAGTTTCGCATAGTCCAAAGACACGTGCAGTCACTGTTAGGCCTCAGAGATAGTTTGAGAATGGGACTGATTTCATTCAATAAGGAAGTCCACCATATTTTTTCCCCTAATTTAGGACATATAGATATTGTAATGAGCGTCTTATGTATTTTTTCTTGTTATTATAATGTTTCTGTTTACATTGTAACTGCATTTAAGTGGAGTTTTTCTCCCTGGGCCTCCACTGACAAAGGGCTACTCAGCTCAGTCTGACACACCTGGCCAACAAATGTAAAATAAATAAATAATAAATAAATAAATAAAGATTTGTCAAATATACAAGCTTATAGAAAAGCGCACAAGTATGCTTACAAATGAGAAAAGTATGCATGCTGTCTGTCATACAGTGTCTGCTAGTGCGAATGTTGATAGTGTGAGACACAAAGCTAAGATGAATAAGAGATATAAGCAAAAGAATGTGGCAGTACCCAGTTTTAACCATAAATTGAATGGGGCATCTACAAGTAATCTTATTGTTAACTGTCGTAATTGTGGAGGCAAGCATGAACCTGAATGAGAGAAGTGCTTAGCTTTTGGTCAGCGATATCACAGATGTAAATAATGCAATCATTTCAAAAAGCTTTGCAAGTTTAAACTGGCACATACTTTTAATAAAAAGAGAGCATTCACAGATGCAAGTAGATCAGTTAGAAAGCCGTGAGCAAACTTTTTATGTTGATGGTGTATCTGTGACTGATGAAACGATTAATACAGTAAACTATCAGCCAACTGGTAATATGGGAGCAAAGGATGAAATGTTTTGTACTGTTCAGATTAATGGGAAATTTGTAAAGTTTAAAACTGGTACTAGATCTAATTTCAATATTATATCAGCACAAATGTTTGCAAAGGTGAAAGCTGGTGAAAAACTTGTTTCAATGCACTGTGCAAAACTAGTTGCTTGTTGTGGTGCAGAGATTCAAACTGATGGTGCAATAGTTCTCACTTACCATTCTGCTGGAAACAGCTATGACTTGCAGTTTTATGTATTCAAAAGGCATATGCAGTCATTGTTAGGCCTCGAACCAGGGTTGCCAGACGTCCCTATTTGGGCGGGACTGTCCTGAGATCAGCAGCCTGATCCTGAGTCCTGCCCTGCCGGTTTAAATCCCGGCCAGCCTCCGCTTTGTTTTTTTTTGTTTTTGATTGGCCCGTATACCTGGCATACAGGCCAATCAAAAATCGCTAAACACGGAGCTACTTCTGTTGAATGCAGAACTGCAATGTTCCGCATTAAACATGAGAAGCTCCGTGTTTAGCTGGTATACGGGCCAATAAAAAATCGCTAAACACAGAGCTACTTGTGTTGAATGCGGAACTGCAATGCATTAAACACTAGAAGCTCCGTGTTTAGTGCAGAACTCTGTTCTGCATTAAAGATTTTTTTTGTGCTCTTCACTTGCCGTGAAAGACTTTTTTTTTTTTTTTGTCCCTACCTGGCTGGTTGGAAATCTGGCAACCCTGCCTCAAACACACTGAGAATGGGACTGATTTCATTTAATAGGAGGTTCACCCTATAAGTTTGAACAACCACAATAGTTTTACACAGAATATTTTTTGTGAATATGCTGATATTGTCAAAGACAAGCTTGGCAAGCTGCCAGTCACATATTCCATGAGGTTAAACCATGAAGTAAGCCAAGTTGTCCAACCAGCAAGGAAGATTCCAGTAGCAGTGCAGAGCAAAGTAAAAACAGCACTAGACAAAATGGTGAATTCAGGTGTAATAACTCCAGTAAAAGAACCAACTGAATGGGTATCCTTCATGGTCGTAGCTAATAAGAAATGCTCAGATGAAATTTGAATATGTATTGATCCTATAGATTTAAACAAAGGGCTTAAATGTCATTATCTGATGCACACAGTAGATGAAGCAGCAGCTCTCATGCCAAATGCCACTATTTTTATTCAGTCTTAGATGCAAAAAGTTCATTTTGGCAGATTTTGCTGGATTACAATTAATTGTTAACTTCTTTCAGTATGCCATTTAGAATGTACAGATTTTTGAGAATTTGGGATAAATTCTACCATTGAAGTATTTTAATGTGCAATAGAACACATTTTTTCAGGTTATCCATGTGCTATCATAGTAGACGGCATTATTGTAGGGGGCAATGGTGAAGACGAACTTGATAGAAACCTCAGTAAAGTTCTAGATCATGCATGTGAATGAAGCCAGTCTTAAACTGAATTCTCCAAAATGTAAATTCAAGCTGAGAGAAGTTACTTATGTGGGTCATTTGTTTACTAGTTCTGGCTTACAACCAGATGCATCTAAACAAGCTGCAATTCTTGAGATGCCAGTTCTAGATAATGTCACTTTTTTGCAACGTTTTCTTGTTATGGTGAACTATTTAGGAATGTTCATCCCACACCTGAGTGAGCTTTCAGCACTGTTACATGAGTTGACATGCAAAAATGTAAACTGGTCCTGGTTGGAACAACACCAAAGAGAATTTGAAGTTCTGAAACAGAAAATGTTGGTCAACCCACTTTGAGATATTATGATGTTCACAAGGCAGTAACTCTTTCATGCGATGTTTAAAGTATGGTCTTGGTGCAGCATGTCTTCATGAAGACATACTAGTAGCCTATGCATCCAGAACTAATACCCCAAACTGAGATACAATATGTGCAAATTGAAAAAAAAGCTTTGGCAGTAGTGTTTGCATGGTTGAATTTCCATGATTATATTTATGGCAAAACTGTTCAAGTAGAGACTGATCACCAACCTCTAGTGACAATTCTGAAAAACCCAATTCATTCAGCCCAAGCACGTTTGAAATGCATGATGGTAAAATTGCAAAAGTACAATTTCAATATTATCTACACAAAAGGCAAATATTTATACTGCAGATGCTTTTTCGAGAGCACTCAGATAAACTACAGAACAGCATGACAATGAGAAATCAGACCTGGAAGTCTTGGAAGTCAAAAAATTTTCCTCATCACATCTTGATCAGTTTAGACAACACACAGCTTTAGATTCTGTTCTTCAGAAGCTGACACATGTTATTAGTTAAGAATGGCCAGTGCGACAAACCAGTCTACCACTTGATGCCCAGAAATATTTTCCTTACCAAGACGAGCTCATGATGGAAGATGGAATCATCATGAAAGGTCCTAAAGTAGTAATTCCTACAATGCTACAACAGGAATATATCCAGATTTTACATCATGGATACCCGGGCATCGATTCTACCAAAAGGGCAAGAGGCATAGTATTTTGGCCTTCTATGTGAAAAAATATAGAGAAGGAAATTCTAGCATGTTCTATGTTCAATAGTACTAAATTGCACCAACTAAAAGAAACACTTCAGCTAAACCAGATTCCTGAACTACCATGGCCACCAAATCAATGACTGCTACTGATATTTTCAAATGGAAAGGTCAACATTACTTAGTGTTACTAGACTGTTACTTGAATTGGTTTGAAATTGACCTTCTTCCTAATCTAATGTCCAGCACTGTCATCACAAAACTGAAGAGCATTTTTCTGTGCATGGTAATCCACACAAGGTGATATCTGACAATGGTACGCAGTTTACAAATTAGCAGTTCAAGAAATTTGCTGAAGTTTGGGACTTGATCCATGTTACTAGTAGTCCTGAATACCCCCAGTCCAATGGATTAGCTGAGTGTGCAGGCCAAAGTTCAAAATGTTTGTTGGAGAAACCTAAGAAAGATGGTACTGACATTTGTCTTAACCTTCTCATTCTCAGACGCATTCCCCGAGATAACTTTCTTGGTTCACCTGCTCAAAGATTACTGTCTAGACAGACGAGAGCAACCTTGCCAATCAGTAAACCATTACTGATCGAAATGCAAAGAACAACAAAGAGATCAAAACCCAACTTTTGAAGAAACGTCAGTCACAAAAGTTGTACTACGATAAATCTTGCAAACCTCTTAGACCACTAAGACTAGGAGAAATCGTAAGTATGCAAACAACCAGAGGTTACGACTGAGTGGGTGTTATCAAAAATATCTGTGAGAAACCAAGATCTTATATTGTTCAATCAGGGGGAATGGAATTTTGAAGAAACTTAAGACATATATTTCCAAAAGCTCTATTTCTCAGAGCGACCTTACACGTGTTCCATTTCGCAGGACAGTGTATTTTCCTCAAATAATCCTGATGTTATCCCTAAAGTTCCTACTGAGAAGAACTCCCCAGAGACTGTCCCTGTTGCGTAACCCAGTCACAGCTTTTATATAACCAGATTGGGTAGATTTTCCAGACCCAATCCAAAATACACAGCTACTTCGACTGGAGTTTGATTTGTTATTAATATTGAAACATTATCTAGCATATCCATTGTTTTGTTCTCCTATTGCATGTTGAAGAAATCAAAGAGAGAGGATGTACATCGTTATGTATGTTCCTACTGAGCCACTGTAACTAGATAGCACATGCATATAAGCACTGAGCACATGTGACAACAGTGCCATTTTGTACAGTCCGCCAGAGTGTATGCAGGCATGAATGGAGATGCACATGGGCATGTGTTTGAAGTAATGAGTGAATCAGTTAGCTTAAATACTTGTTCTAATTACATTTCTTGACAATCTTATGTACGGTAAATATCTTGAACCCATGCACTGCTTCATCGTCTCTTTTGAAAACAAGAGACAAGCGACAGTTTAGAACAGCACTGTTCCTTAAAGTGACTTGTAACATGACAACCATAATGGCAAAAATGGTTCAAAGATTGTTATAACTTTAACTGACATTGTCATTTATTTTTCTCTGTGCTTTCTTTATCTGTGCCTGCTGACCACCCACCCCATTCCTACTGGCCCTGAATCCATTCATTCTCCCACTGCTCAAAAAGCCCCCTTTATGGGTAGAAAAAACTGCTAAAATGGGGATGTCATTCAGTCAGTCATTGAGGTTGCTTGCATCCTCTCTTGCACCAATCCCAACCCCTGCTAGCTGATGTCAGACTCCTTGTAAATATGGTGTCTTACTTCTCCCTCCCCATGTGTTTGAATACTCGCCCACATGCAGATGTGAGCCACCACCACATTACTTTTTCATTCCTGTGTGTGGCAATAACTTCTTATATTGTTGCAGAGAAATTACAGACAAAAGGATCTTCTATATGCAATTGCATCTTAAATTTTAGTCACGCTACTTGTGACTGGAGTTATCCAGATAATTTCTGTTAGCGTCATGCTGCTGATAGGTTTAAGGAAATTAAATTGTATGGCTCATTACTTATGTAAGGCCCCATTTTGTCTGATCCTGCATTACCGTATCCACCAATTTGTACAGTTTTTACTGTAACTTGTCGAGTTACAGTTTGCACCAGTTCAACAGGAACAACCTCTTAAAACAAAATGAGGGGACAGGGGCATTTCTCCACACCCCAAACTTTTATATACCTTTTGCATGCCAACTCCGTGGTCACACAAATACAATAAAAGGAGATATCTCCCCAAAGAAAGGAATCACTGTTTGCACACTCATAGCAACTGGACTGGTAGTAATTTGTATGAAAGGGTCACCAGGGGAGTCTGCACTAAATGAAGAGTAGAAAAGCATTTAGCACATGTCCATTGTCCCATGTTTATCCATCCTGCACTATTTGTTTGCCTAGCATTCCACGTTAATAGTGTCCACTAATGGATGCTCTCAGTGGCATTTTCAGTATTATTTTGTAGATTAATTCAACATTTATTAGCCTTGACATCCTGCTAACTGCACTCTCTTCTGCGACCTACTGTAATTCTAATCTTTCTCTGGCTACTGAATCTCTGGATCCTACTCCATTTAAGACTTCATTATATGTTATGTTTTCCTCAGAAAGTAATCACCTTTGCACCTTTTTAGAAATTGAACAGCTGTATCTCTTAGTACATCTCTTTCAATTGTTCACCAAACTGGCAATGTTTTGTAATCTACACTGCTGTTAGCAAATGCTATGTGTTCAAATGTTTCTTCAAAGTCTCTATAATTTCTTTAAATGTTTTTTATTTGGTCTAGCTATTGTCACCAAACATTATAATGGTCTGTTTGTTCTGGCACACACTATGTTTCACAACACTGGAACTATTTTTGTATTTGAGAACGTAATTTGCTGTATAATACACTTAATTCTTACATAGTTGCCTAATGTTGTATGCTACCTTAAAAAGCATTAATATAGCCAAGATGCTTAGTCTTTTTAAAGGTCTATCCATATTTCAGTCATAGGCATTTACTTTAGGTCTCCCTGCCTCACCCAAACTAGTACATATGCACTTTTTAGGGTCTTTCTCCCCACTGTGCCTGTGAACCATCAAGCCTCCTCTTATTTGACCCAAGTCTACTCATTCTTGAACAGAGAAGACCCCCAGATCAGCTGACTGGGAGTTGTCTGAAGGTAACATCACTGAGGCAGACTTCAAGGAGTTCATGTTCTTGTAGAAATTAGTTTCTTTGTAATTTAACCAAGTTTGATTTCTTATTTTACTTTAGTTTTGGGGGGGGGGTCAGAGTGCAGATACACAGAAAGGTCGGAGTGACTGCAGGTGAAGGTTTATAAACACTGATTATAGTGGAGGCTCTAGCAGAGGGTCACAGGTACACAGGGTCATAAATTCATACCAAGCTATCAGTATAAACTTAGCCACTGCAATTTCCACTACTTCCCCCTCTATCTATAAGGGCTTAAGAACATAGCCCATGGGTGAATTTATTTATCCCCATCCACTCATCAAGGCAATATTAAAGAGAGCTAGGTAGCTACTTTGCTTGATGTGGATTGTAAGCTTATTCCATAGGCAGGAAATCATTTGGTTGTGACATGTATTGTCCTAACAAGTTCTGTTAGGTCTGAGTGTGTAAACTTAGGTCCTTAGAGCAGGTATTGGTGCTACATCCCATTTTTCAAATGTGTAAGAGGTTAGTCAGGAGTGGGTCTTTCCTAACCCTGTATGCCAAGCAGAGGTCACCACTCAAGAGACTATAAGAGATGACGAAATGTGCTCTTAACCACTCTGTATAACTAATGGAGCTTATCCCTAGGAATTTTTTTATAGGTTCATAGATTAGTACTAGGCTAACTGCCCTTGTGGGCCATTTTAAGCCTGGCCAATTACCCCATGTAAGAATCAAACCCTGCACCTTGGGTCTATAGACTATCGCCCACAAATAAACACCTGTTCTGTATTTCAAACCCAAGACCATCACACCTGTAGATCACTGCATTAACCTGCCTCCCCACAGCTCTTTAAATTAGTACCAGACTAACTTTCATTGTGGGCTATTTCTAGCCCTGCCAATTATCCCATGTAAGAATCAAACCTGCATATTGTGCCTATAAGTTAAATACCTTAACTACTATGCCAACCTCCCACAGGGAGAATTCTGAGTTTTGCTCAATGTGGATAATTTCCCCTTAAAAGTGACACACCCAACATGGGGCTTGAACCCATGACCCTAAGATTAAGAGTCTTATGCTCTACCAATTGAGCTAGCCAGGCTACTTTTTTAAGGAATGGTTTTGGTTGTTTTCAAGATGTACAATATGATTACATAGGCACATGCCAAAGGGATGCTCTTGCATGGGCCTAATTAGAGAGGTGTAGAGGGTACAATAAATTCATTTGAACTTGAGGATATGCCATTAATAATTAGTTGAGCAAGGCAGAAGGATTTCCTGACAATATTTGATATTTGGTAACCAAATGAAAGTTCAGTCTATGTATGTGCAAAGGTCTCCAAAGACAGGATCAGCTTTGTGGAGGATATCATTTATGTGGTTAAGTGCATGACTGTTCCTCTTTCCCAAAGCATACTATACTACATTTTGTATCATTGAATTTGAATGTGTGGTCATGACACCAAGCAGTAGTGTGGTTCAGATTCACATGCAAAATACAGTATCAGTAGGAGAGAGAATGACAGAACTCAGTTTGCAGTCTTCGGCAAACATTGTCAGTTAGAGACCTTTGACATCAGCTTGAACATCAGAGAAGTACATGTCAAAGAGGAGGGGACCCAATACAGAATCCTGTGGGACACTGCTGATGATCACTCTTCAAGACTTGGACGACAGCCATAATGGTGCCCTTACACAAGGGCTGCAGACCAATCAGTCCCACTAGTATTATTTGTGAGGTCATGGAGGGTATTGTTACAAGACTCATAAATTATCATATCAGCAGCCTACAATCTACTGATTGTAGTCAGTTTGACTTGTAAAAGTTAGATCCTGTCTACTGAATCTGGTGGAATTCCTTGAGAGGATAGCTGTAGCAACTGATAAAGGCCAGTCAGAGTGCATAGTCTTTCTGAATCTAGCTTAGACTTTTGATACTATTACACACACTGGTATTATCAAAAATCCATCCACAACTTCTTTTTACCACTTTTGCAGTGACTGTTTTCAGCCAATGAGAGCGAAGCGGGCACACAGAGCAGGAAGTCAATTTTTTAAGATGTGCACTGAGAGCAGGAAAATTGAAAATATTGCACCTTTTATAAATTAATATTAAACTTTTCTTTAAAATTATTATTACGTGGCCTGGCCCCCCAGGCCGGCACCAGGCCGTAGGCAACTGCCTAGGTCTCCTTTTACTGGATCTGGCCCTGCAGCGGTCACTGTAGGCAATGGTATAGGAGCACTAAATGTGGATTTGAGTTCACAGCTACTGCCATCCCAGACTGTCTCAGCATGGGTCATGATGTAATGTGTGGACTAACCTGTTATTCTTTTTTTTTTATTTTCAGAAATCTATAAAAAACAAGTGCCTGTTCCAACAGGAGACACTGGAGGAAATGGAGTAGAAGAACAGACAGCAATGAGTCCACATTTACAGCCCTCACAGCCTGTTCCAGTGGAAATCAACACAGGTAATGACATAATCTGCCTCTTTAACCTGGCTGCATGCATTTGATTTACTTCTCCAACCTGTTTACTGCAAGAGTAAACTTATCCAGTTATGAAGTATGTCACATTTTCACAACTTTCCAATATTCCATCAATCCACCCTCCAAACAACCCTTCTTCTATAACATCATAAGCAGACAGCACTCTGCAAGGAGCAGGGAGGTCTTCCTTTACTGTACTTTCCTTCATTACTTGCATACCGTAACTATGTATCGGTTTTATATACTACAGCTCAGTTATACAGTGTAACCTAGTTTGTTTCATTTAGCATGCACATGTATCATTGCTATCACCTTTGTTTCTGTCGGTATATTATCATATCGCAGGTGCCTTTGATTGTTGGCTGTTGTTTTAACACAGTTCTCAGTAACAGCTACTCCCACAGGGATCACAGAAGGTAATGGTTTAGGAGGACTGACTGCAGTATAACTGATAACTCCCACAGTCCCACCTTTTCCCAGCAGGGGTCACTGTAGTTAATGGTACAGCAACACTGATTGCAGGGGAGAGCTCAAATTTACTACAGTCCCAACAGCAAGGATCACTTGTAAAGTAAAACTGTTTTTTCTTTTGTCCTTTTTTGCAATATTTTTTTTCTTTCTCCAGGAATGGATAAGCCGCAACAAGTTACTGCTCCATCAGGAGGTGTTGGAGGTAATGATGCAGAAGAGAAGGCCAGAAGGGACTCACAGACTCTACAGTCACAGCATGTTCCAGTTGAAATCAACAGAGGTAATGGTATAACAGCATTCTCTGACAGGGGACTTGTGCATTATGTAGTCCTGGCCTCTCTCTCAGCAGGTAGGTTAGGTAAAAGTGTCAAAACACTGGCTGTGAAAGAAACTGACAACTAATACAGTTCTAGAGTCTTCCAGCAGGGGTTCACTGTAATTAAAATAGTAGGCACACCATGCAGAGCTCACAGCCACTGAAGTCCCAGCCTCAGTCCATGCACCAGGTACCTTGTAGGTAAACATATGGGAGTACTGCAGTGATACTTTGCTTTTTTTATAGCTCTGAAAAACAATAGAAGTCCCATAACATGCAGCTGTAATTATAGAACGATGTCAAGCAATGGTAAAGGACCAGTGGCATAGAGGTATAAAGTCATGTGGCATAGATGGATGAAGTCAAGTGGCATAGAGGGATAAAGTTGTGTGGCATTGATGGATAAAGTTGAGTGGCACAGAGGAGTAAGGTTATGTGGCATAGATGAATAAAGGTGTGTGGCACAGATGGATAAAGTAGAGTGGCACAGAGGAGTAAAGTCATGTGGCATAGATGGATTAAGTCGTGTGGCATAGATGGATAAAGTTGAGTGGCATAGAGGAATAAAGTCATGTGGCATAGATGGATAAGTCATGTAGCATAGATGGATAAAGTCGAGTGACATAGACGGATAAAGTCGAGTTGCATAGAGGGATAAAGTCATGACTATGACTGAGGCAAGTTGAGTTTGATTAGTGGTTCAGGGGCCTGTTTGAGCTAGTAAGCGGGAAGGGAGGAATGAATCAACACTACCAGCTCGCCTTTGATTAGGGGAGGTTATGGAAGCATACGGAAAGCACATATTCTTTTGATAGACATCCTGATGGAGACTGGGAACTACAGCACAGCTCTATCTGCAAGCAGATTGGGGGGCAGTCTTGGGGTGGTTATCTAACTTGTGGAAGTGAATGACAATCTGTGTGCTAAACCCTGAATATGTTACTGAGCATGTAATGTTGGGAGAGGGTGTAATGAGGGCACCATTCCCATCCATCTCGTCTCTTACCATTAGGGGTAGGAATAATTTGTAGCTCCAACTCTTACTCATCTCGAATCTTACGATCCTAGACACGAATAGACTGTAGTTACAACTCCCAGTCATATTGACCCTTACCTTCAGATGCATGAATAGGCTGTAAGTACAGTTGCCAGTCATATTGACCCTTGCCATCAATGGAATTAGGCTGTAAGGTTTCACTTCACAAGGAAAACATGAGAGAGTGGAGTAGCAGGGGGGAGGTTTGATGGTCATGGAGGGGGGTGGTGGTAGCAAAAATAAATAAATACATACAGTACATAAATAAAGGCACAGGAATATCTGAATAGTGAGGTGGGGAGCTCATAACTGTTATAATCCCAATGTCTCCCTGTAAGGGTTCACTGTTGGTACCTTGAAGGTACACTAACTGTGGGTTGAACCCCATCTTTCTGCAGTCCAGTTCTCCTCTAGTGGGGTCATAGTAAGTAATTCTGATAAAGAACAATCCATGTGTGTCACAGTTGCTGCTGTCACAGCCTGTTCAATGGGAAGCCAGTAGAAACAATGGCTTAAAAGCATTCTCTGCAGGGAAGTCACACATTCTGCCACTACAGCCTATTCCAGTATATAATATATTTGGATAGGTATATGACAAAGAGGCATTATATTTTAGTCTATTGTGGGCCTAACTATGGAGAAGTAGAAAGGTATGTTTAACTCCTTTGATCTGGAGAACATGCCAAGATCTATAATAAATGCAATTCACTTTGTGATAAATGCAGGAAAGTTCCTGTGTGCCACACCATACGATGCTCCAGTTTGAGAACATTGTGATGACACAAGGTATTAGTGTGGCTAAGGCACTCTTGCAGGATATGGCTATCTGCAGAAAAGTTAATGATGGTGCTGAGTTTGCAGTCATTGGCAAACTTTGTCAGTTATAGACCCTAGACATTCACTTGAACATCGAAGGAGAATTTCAATAGTGTGGACCCAATATGGAGTCCTGTAGGACACTAGTCCTAACTGATGTCTTCAAATATAGTGTGTCACTAACCTTCACTCTGTGTGTGTGTGTGTGTGTGTGTGTGTGTGTGTGTGTGTGTGTGTGTGTGTGTGTGTGTGTGTGTGTGTGTGTGTGTGTGTGTGCGTGTGTGTGTGTTCTGTTTTTGAGCCAGTTCGCAATTTAATGGGTTACACATGAGCTTAAATTTGAGACAGTGAGGTTTTTAATAATATTAGAACAGAAAATAATATCAAATGTCTTAACTAGATCAAATAGACAGTGTACAGCGATTGGCCATTATCAACAACCTTAGCCACCCTCTCATAGACATCCATCAGCAGGCAGGACCTAACCTTTACAAAGCCAAAATGAATATTATCGATATTTATGAGTTCCATAATACATATACTCTATACCTTTACAGATCCTAATAGTGAGACTCAATGATCTGTAGTTTCAAGGGTCAGTGGCAGCACCCCCTTGTGTAGAGGTACCACTATGGCAGTTCTTCAAGTCTGTGGCATGTATCTAGTGGGCCGGCTGAGGCTGAAGAGGTTTTATAAAGGCTATGTTTGGTGCTAACTATGGAATTACCTGGAATATTGTCAGGGCTCATAAAGCTACTTATTTGGTTTGCAGAGTGCACTTAATGCCTGTTGAGTGGTAATTATTGTGGAGGCAGTGAATGAAGAGCTATGTGGAAAGACAGGGAGCAGATGTTAAAACTGCAATTCAATTTACCTGTTAGTATATTAGCAGTGTCATCTAGTATGGGCTAGGTTTTGTTATTTGAGATGGGGTCTATGTAATATTGAGTGTTTCTTTCGAGATTCCTAAGTATAGATGATAGAAATCCTCATGTAACTAAACTACAAATCCAAAAAAGGATCACATTAAGGTGTTTCTACTCAAAGCCAGAAGTTTCAACAACAAATTGGCAATTCTTGAGGAGGCTTTCCTGTGTTGAGAATGTATCCATATCTGTGAAATTACTGAAATGTGGTTTAGATGTTCATAAAACATTCACTCCATCTCTGGGTTTTGTGACTGTCATGCCTTAAGACCTGATGGGAATTGTGGTGACAGCCCCTATATTTGTTAGGGACCATATCACCTCTAGGCAGATACCCAGAGACCTACAAATGGAACTCAGTTAACTCCAAATGAAACTAAACAGGACCAAACTTCAGTTTAAAGCCTGTTGCAGGACACACTCTATAGGTTCATAGGTTTGTACTAGGCTAATGACCACTAGGGCCTTTTTAAGCCTAGCCATGCATCCCAAATCTCCCTTGGTGGAGAAAGCAGGGGTTTGGGATATGAAACATTTACTATCAGGAGCCTGGGAGATGAACCATTTACAGGCTGCCTGTGTTCATTAGAGACAAGTGCCAAATCAGGGGTGAATTTCCAGTTCCCATCCAATTGTCCAAATTACATTTGAATTGGGTTAGGGAGGAACTCTGCTTCACATGGATGAGAAGCCTGTTCCAGAGAAGGGGTAGTCTGTGGGTTACATATCTGTGTCTCCAGCATGTCCTATTTATATGGCAGGCAAGGTTTAAGTCTTTAGAATGGGTAATTCTCATGCTGTTTATTTTGGGAGGTAGGCAGGAGGCAGAAGGTTCAGCAGACAAGGGTCAGAAGATACCTTGTATGCCAGGCATAGATCTCCTCTCAAGAGCCTGTAGGAGAATGTAGGCATAGGGTTTGAGGTGTTCTGTAAAAGACATATTATTCACACCCTGTATTCTTCTCTGTGGATGTTCCAGTTGTTGGATGTCCCTTGTTAGGCACATACCAAAGGGGACATGATACCCAATGATAGGTCTGATGAGTGCCGAATACAGTGGAACAATGACCTCCTTGGACTTGGATTTCATACCTTTGTTTATAAGTTGCACAACATAGAATGTTTTCCTCACTACCATAGATAAGTGATGGTTGAAGGTTAATTCATTATCTATGTGTTTACTCAAGTGCTTGACAACTTGGTTGACTCTTAGGAGTGTGTTATCAATATGGTAGCTACCAGGGGTGGCCAACTTCCCAAAGGATACTATTATGCATTTCTTGGCATTTAATTTTAGTCCATGGCTTTGACACCAGTTATTTATCTGTGTCAGCCTTTCTTGGAGATTATTAGGGTCAGTGGGGGGAAGTCTATGACTGCTCATAATTTGCAATTGTCTTCAACTCTGGTCAGCCAAAGGCCCTTGATATTGGCCTTGACTTCAGAGAAGTAGGTGCCAAAAAGGAGCAGTCCCAGGACTGATCCTTGAGGAACTCAGATAGTGACTGGCCTCTTTATAGTGGTGGACTCCCCAATTCTAACTTCCTGAATCCTGTCTATGAGCCAACTGGCTATCCACTAGGTGCATAAGGATGTACATCTAACCATTGAGTTTGTCAGCAATGCCCATTTGGGTATTGTGTCAAATGCCACGTCCATGTCAAGGTGGGCTATGTGAACCATTTTGCTTTCGTCCTTTGCTTTGATGACCTTCTCAATGAAATCCACCAGGCTGAATAGGCATGACATGCCTTTGAAGAAACTAAACCAAGTTGGGTTCTGCATCTGGAGTTTCCCTTTGTCATTACCGATCATTTCCATGACAATTCTTTACATGGCTTTGAATGTGAAACTAGTGATACTTATGGGTCTATAGTTTCCAGGGTCTGTAGATGGCCCACCTTAGTGCAGAGGGATGATAGTTGCTGTTAGCCTGTTTGGTGGCTGTGGTTAAATAGTGATTCCAGATGGCATTTCACATATTAACCTTAATGGCTTCTCTCAGACCATCACTTCCTCAACCAGAATTAACAAACCAAACCAAAAAGAGAGCACCTTAGATTGGATAGTCATTAATAATCATCACCAAACTTATAGAGTACAAACAATCAAACCAAAAACCACCTCCAGAGGAAGCCTAGATAGGCAAAAATAGTAAAATGAAAAAAAGGCTTCCACCACAGCAAAAAGTTCACTGAGAAATTCTGTCAAAATGTAGGCTTTAATAAAATGAAGAAATAAAAAGCACAAATTGTGCTGTTCAAGTTGCAGGTCAAACAGGATAAGCACTTTCAGTTAAAAAACCTTCTTCAGATCCTGGTGTGTAGACCTGACTTACTGCTGTTAAATAAAGATCCTTAATTGCTCAACCAATCACATACAGCAATCAGATGCACGCCTTCCTTAAGCCTCCATTTCATTTCTTAATTAGGTTTCTCTCTTTCAAAATAGGTTTAATAGGAACTACTCTGTTGAGCCCTGGAAATAAATTAGCTCTGAGGTTCATGATCCATTTGCTTTCTTCCTTTTCAGTTTTGTTGACAATGTCTCCTCCATGGAGGTTAGTAGTCACAGTTGAGTCACAGTTGATCATCAACTAATAGGCCATCTCACTCAGCACAACACACTAGCCAAATGCCAACATGGCTTTAGGCCATATCATAGTACCACTACTGCCCTCTTAGCCTTTACTGACACCATTAATAGATTCCGCAATAACGACAAACTCTCTTCAGCTCTTTTCATTGATCTGTCTAAGGCCTTTGATATGGTAAACCACTCATTGCTTATTTATCTTCTCAAATCACTTTCCCTAGATTCTCTATCTGTAAAATGGTTCACTTCCTACCTGAGCAACAGGCAACAGGCAGTGCTCTGGGAAAATAAACTATCATCTCACCTGCCAGTCACACTGGTGTACCCCAGGGCTCCATTCTAGGTCCTCTCTTATTTTCAATCTTCATTAAAGATCTCTACTTAGCTATTCCCAGTGCAACTGGTATACAATATGCAAATGATTCAACATTAATCTGTACAGCCAAATCTGCATCTGAACTGCAATCCCAAACCCAGAAGGTATTTAACATAGTTGAGACATGGTTTTTGAAGCGGTGCCTCCTTTTGAATCCCAAAAAAACAAAGCTCCTGCTCTTTACTCCTACTCGCAGGTCAACACCAATAGACTTCTCAGTAATCTCTAAACATGGCACCCTCATATCACCAGACTGTACTACCAAACTACTAGGGATTACAACAGACAACAACCTTAACTTTGATACCCATATTAACAACATTATAAAATCAGTTAACAAAAAAATGGGCTCCCTGTATAAAATGAAACCCTTCTTAACACCAACAGCAAGAACTACCATTGCCCACTCCCATTTAATCTCTACTCTTCTCTATGCCTCACCAATATATACCAACCTTTCCAAAAATAATCTTCTCAAACTAGCTACCTCCTATAACAGCATAGCCAGATTTGCCACTGGTAAACCTTTCAGAACCCATCACTGTCATAATCTCAAACAGCTCGGGTGGCTTTAACTACAAAATCCGCTTCAATTCAACCAACTTACTACTGCCAATAAAATCCTTTACCAACCTAACAATACTCCAATACTCCTAGACCTCATAACCCCTTATAGAAATCTTAACGCCTTGCATTCATCAAATAAACTACTAATTAACATCAATAAGGCTAACAACATAGCAGGAGACTCTCTGTTCTCAAATATAGTTGGGAAAAAGTGGAACCTTCTACCTAGTGAACTTCCTTCCCTTCCTTCCTTATCACTCTTTAAACAAAAAATTTAAATCTTCCTGAAGACACACTGGCTTTGCCCTTGTAGTAACCCAGACTAAACAATCATTACTGCTTCTAGTATCTTTACTAACTCTACTCACTCTTCTAATTACTGTCCTTCAGTGCAACATGAAAGCACGTCTTCAGATATTTGAAGCTGTATTAGCTACTAGTGTATGTAAATAATTAGCTCTAAATATTGTAAATAGTTTTATGAAATTGGTAGTAATATTTCATCTATGTCTGTTTTTTTGTAACATTATTGATCTTGTCTGTTCATGTCTGTCTTGGAGCTTATCTCCCGGGGCCTCTACTGAAAATGGACATATATCCAGTTAGACTAGCCCGGTCAACAAATGCAAAATAAATAAATAAATAAATAAATAAATAAATATTTAGAAGGCAGCCTGGGATGTTGTCTGGGCCCATTGATGCAGTGTTCTTGGCATTAGAGAGAACATTGAGGACCCATTCCCAAGTCATAGTTGCTAGAGTTATATTTGATAGTATTTCCTGAGGAGAGGCTGGATGGGGGGAGAGAAGTTGGTTGATGAAAGACACGACTCCAGGGCCCCCAGTCCTCATCTGAAAGAAAACACATAGTAGGCAATCAATCTGCAGACTATTACATATCTAGCCAATAACCAGACAGTGACCAAAGGTGAGAATCAAACGCTGTACTTTGAGTTTGTGAGGTGAACTCTTTAGCCATTATGTCAACCCCCACCTCTTATATGGTCAGGGGAAGGAGAAATTTGAAAATCACGTAAGGTTCCTAAAGGTACTTGATGAACTCCCTATTAAGAAGAACTCCATTATTTTGAATTTTGAGAGACTTTAACTACCCCTTAATAAACGGAAGTACACACAACTTCCAATTTAGGATAAACCTAAATGTTTTTTTTTTTACATTTAATAAACTAAAAGTCATTAAACCAGTCTATTAAAAAAAATAGACAACATAATATTCTTGACCTGGTCCTTATAAATGCAATTTCTTTATGTACTTTCCCCCTGGCATCTCTTTCCTTGGTTAAGTCAGATCATAAATTAGTGACCTTCTCCTTTAAAATCTCTAAACCAAATATAATCAGTATCTCAGAATTCAAGGATTTCACACATACTAATCTGATTAAATCCTGTGATGAAATTTCAAAATTCACTTATAGAAGCATCACCCTAGAAGTGGCCACAGCACGTAGCTTCACAAAGGAGTCCTATGTCCAGTTAGATAAATGCATAACAATTGATCTTCAACCAAATTTAAATATAATGGGAAATTAAAAAAACAAACCATCTTGGTGGTCTAGCAACATAAATGAAATCTACAACAAAAGAAAACAAAAACTCCTTAATGTATGCAGCACATCAAAAGACCCTTATAATCAATGATAACATCAGAAAATTGATTAAAAACTTTAATAATACTATTAGGTATACCAAAGCAGTCTGTGAACTTAGCATCTGAATTTAAGGACAATTACAAGTCCTTCTTCAGCTATGTTAGGATACATTGCTCTGAACTTATTCATAATGGCGTCACCTACTCTAAACCAGCAGACACCTCCAAAGCACTAGAAAATTCAGTGTGAGTTCTAACTCAGATGACTATCTAAAAATTTCCAGATCTCCCCCATCATCACTAAAGAACATGCTCTGAAAGTGCAGTTCAAGACTTAAAATCCTTCCTCCATGGGACCTGACAGTATACCTTGGGTGTTTAAAAAACAGTACTAAACAATCACTGATACAATTATTTAACCTGAGTTTAGCCACTGGCTTTGTTCCTGAGGTTTGGCACACAACAGTAGTGATGCCACTCCACAAGGGTGGCCCTAACACTGACCATGGAAAGTATAGGTCCATCTATCTGATGAGTGTTACTTGCAAAGCCATGGAATGGATCATATTTTAACTGACCTGATGAACATGTGGTAAAGGCTTTGAACCGGAAGTTTCTGTGGTACAGGCTTTGATTCTGTCAGCCCTTATTCATTTACTGTGTGACCTTATGTAAGTCACTTAACCAGGCATTGCTGCTCCTGGGTCACCTCAGAAAAGGGACTGTATGTGCAGTAGGCCTATTTGGTTACATATGGGCATTGTTGCTATTAATAGTGTAATAACAATGATGATGATATTAATAATACTAGTAATACTAATATTAATACTAATAATAACAATCTTTTCTAATGAATCTGGTTACCTGTTTCAAAAGGGCAATGCAGGCTATTGAAAATGGTCATGCTGTCTACACTGTGTGCCTTGACCTGGCAAAAACATTTGACTTCCTGTATGCTAGAATAGTTAATCTTAATGCATTACAAATAGATCATTATGTGGTCAGATCATTGGATCATATGATCATAGGATGTTAGTAGGCTAATGACCCTGGGGCCCTTACAAGCCTAGCCAAGATTTAGCCCCCAAAACAGTATCCTAATTGCTTTTGCTTGATTGATTTAGATCTATAATATTTGCTAGCTTCTGATCTGTGTTGAAAGTGCTATTTTTCCCCCACCCTGCCCTCTTTATTGGTGTTTTCTTTTTATACTTGATGGCTTTGCAGTTGCCCGCCCCTACTGTATATTTGATCTGTGACACTCCTCCCAGTCTAGTGTCTTTAGCTCATTCTACCTAATACAGAGAGAAGAAAAAAAAATGTTTGCACTTTATTCTCGGCTGGAGTGCCTTCTGTGTGGAGTCTGTATGTCATCCCTGCAGTTGAGTGGCCTCCGAAAGACGTGCGTGAATGGGCGTGCCTTCACTGAAGGCTGGCAACTTGGCATCGTAAAAATTGACTGCCAATCATTAGCGGACAGGAGTTTCGCTGTGGCGACCCCTAACCGGGAAAAGCCAAAAAGACAAACATTCATCTGCTTACTGTGTTTGTGTTTCTTCCTACTTTATTACTTATTTTACTTTTGCTGCCTGTTCGTAAAAGTATTTAATAGCATTTATTCTGCTGCATTTATTACTTGTTAGTAGCCAATTAAACTGTGACTGTTATTCTAAGCCTTTGGATTACGCACTTGGGCTTCAGACCAGTTGTTTCACATTAGGAAGGTTTGTGGTCTGCATTGTTGTGGCAGGACAGGTAGCTTACATCCTTCTGAGTTGGGAGTTGCTGATTGAAGTCTTTGTGTCTGTTCTAAAGTGTATTCGTTCTGGTTTAATCACTTGGGCTTTGGGTCAGTTTTTTTACATTAAGAAGGTTTGTGGTCTGCACTCTTGTGGGAGGCTGGATTCTGCCCTTCTGAGCTGGGAATTTCTGGTCACAGGCTTATTGTGCCTGCTTATTTGAACTGTTTCTTTTTGAAATTGGTGCGCCTTGTTGCTGTAGAATAGACCAGATTCAGGCCTGCTGAATCTAGCTTTGTTTGTATAACTTGAGCACTGACCCAGGCCATCTTTTTTTTTGGAGAAGGTTCCCCTGCACCCTAGCAGCAGGAGTGTGCGGTTATAACTTGTCTGATTGAAGACTGCTGGAGCAGGGCTCAGTTTTGAGCTTTTTTCTGGTTAATTGGGTAACTTGTTTAAATCAGTTTGTTCATTTTTTATTGTTTTATATATATATATATATATATATATAAATAATTGCATTTTATTCATCTGCTTTTACTGTATTTGTGTTTCTTCCTACTTTATTACTAGGGGCATTGACTACAACTCTGATCTGAGATATATAACAATAAGTATCCTTTTCTGTGCATTTAAAGAATTTTTTTGATTGTATCTGCTTTATTTTCTGAAAAAAAAAAACAAAAAAAAAATACTTAAATACTTGTTTCCTACCTTTCTAAGCTAGTATAGTCCAGTTTTCAGGTTAAGAGCTGAATTCAGGGCTGTGTTATAAATCTCTGTGTTTGCCCATACCTTACTTGGATAGAAGGAAGTTTCTCTGTTTACCTGTGAGAGAGGGGAGCTTTGAGCAGCCTATCTGTCCTGGAGGAGTGGTTTCAGCCCAGAAATTAGTAGTTTATTGGTCATTTTGGGCAGATTTCTATCTCTTTCATTTCCCTACTATAAATACCGCATTTGCCCGGTTTTGCACACCAGGCAGTGCCAGTTAGCTGGGGTATAACTATTCCCGGCTCCACAAAGTCTCCCCTTCAATTTTTCCCTTGGAACTAGACAAACTTTCAACTTAAGCACTTAAGCCATTCATTTCTCAGCCCGGCACCTGCTCAAAACTCATAGCAAGCACTTATAAACCCTAGCACTAGACCCTCCTATACTGTACAGAAGGACAAGGCTCTCTATTCACCCTTACCAGACATTCAGTAAAACAGTTCACTGTACCTATCCAGGCATGTCCAAATGGCAGTTTTAGGTGTACCCTCCAGTCTAACTGCCTCATGTACACAGACAACCCTCTCCTCCTACCACCAAACACTAATACATGTGAGAGATGCAATTATACAGCCAAACTGGAGGCTAAGCTGTCTCAACCTAAGGCTGGATCAGACAGTCAAGAGGAGAAGGGAAATACTTACATCACACCACCAGTCTCACATAGACCCATTAAACAAGCACCGGCAAAAAACACACGTAAATACACGAAAACATACTCAGAGGCTCTAAATAAAAATCTGCAAAAGCAACAGAGACCTCCAAAGCAGACATCCAAGCAACCTCCACCCCCCCAACACAAATCATGAAACACATACTTTACAAAACCAGTGTGTCATGCAATCATAGCCCTTAAGGCAAAATAACATACCCAACATACTAGTAGTAGGTGAGTCTATAGTCAGGCACACTGATGTCCCACTCACTAGGCTGAATAAGGAGAAGGTTACTGTTAGCTGCCTGTCAGGTGCCAGGATCCGCCACATAACACAAGCACTCAGGTCACTCCAGAACAAGTACAAATTTGACTCTGTCATTGTCCATGTTGGTGTGAATGACCTGAGCTGTACCTCCCTGGACTACATGAAAAGAGACATGGAAGAGCTCTCTGACCTTGTAGCCCAGGCCCTGACCCTCAGTAGCATTCTGCCCTAACCAAGAATTATATCACGGTATAAAGAAAAAATTATCAGTTTCAACAATTGGCTAAGTTTCTGGTGTCATTCAAAGGGGATCCAGTGTCTGTCCACCTGGGATGACATGCTCAACAAGCCACACTGCTTCGCTAGAGATGGCTTGCACCTGTCACCCTTAGGCTTTCGAATACTGGCCAAGGCTCTTGCCACCCCCATAGTGCCTTTTTTAGGCAAGGCTCAAAAGACAAACTCACTGCCATAAATAGCACAAGTAACAAAAAACTGAGGGTAATGCTACTCAATGCCAGACATCTAAACCTCAAAATGCACGCACTCAAGGCACTCCTCAGTATGGAGAAAATCGATATATGTGCAGTAACAGAAACCTGGTTTAAGGCTCTAGAGAGCACCCCAGCACTACCAGGCTACAACTCATACCATACATTTCGGCCACAGATCCCAGACCGAAATACAAAAGGTGGGGGGCGTATCCATATTCATCAAGGATACCCACACCTCCAGGTTAGTGGCACAGCATGATGCTTCAGAGATTATCCACATGCAACTAACAACAGGCAAAACTGCAGTTCAAATTGTAGCTTGCTGCAGATCACCCACCATGTCCCAGGACCCCCATTCCACATTTCTGGAAACACTGGGAAATATAAAGGTCCTACCAAACACCCTGATATTGGGTGATTTCAATTACCAAAACATTAACTGGGAAAACTACTCAAGTACTGACTCCCTTGCCCAACATTTCCTAGAATTTATAAACTCCTGGATCAACTGGTCAACACTCCCACCAGAGGTGACAACATATTGGACCTGGTCATCACCAACATGGGCAACCGGTACTCCACACCAGAGGTCAACACCTTGCTGGTTAGATCCGACCATACACAAATCACTTTGGATATCCACATTCCGGCCCATCCCTGGACAAGGAAACCACCGTGAAAAACTTTTCAAAAGCAAACTTCACGTTACTTAAGACCAAGGTGGAAAGTTTCAAAGCCCCCATGCTAAAGGGTAACGTTGTCCAAGATGCAAAATCCTTTACTAATGCATTCTGTGGGCACCTACAAGAATGCATGGATCGCGCTATCCCAAGCCAAACCAAGACTCACTCCTCCAAGAAAAGGAAACCAGTCTGGTGGACTCCTGCCCTAAACAAGCTATACAATAGAAGGAGGAAACTAGTACAGAAAAGAGTAAAATCCCAAGAAGAGAAGACATCCCTGATCAGTATCAGCAAGAAACTACGATCCCTCATAAAATTATCCAAGGCGAGTTTCGAAAGAAAAATTGTCAAGGACTCCAAAGCTAACCACAAGCCATTCTTTAGCTATGTCAAGAATCTAAGTGGCAATGCTCAGATCTGCTCGGAGTTAATGCAGAATGGTACAAAATACACTGAACCGACTGATATTGCCAACATCTAGGCAGACAGGTTCATTGCAAACTTCACCCCCTCTCACCCCCAAAAGGGCCAATAACCATACCAGAAGAATGTAGAGCCCCTGAAATCACAGACACTCAGGTTAAAACAGCCTTCTCCAAAGCCAAAAACACAGCATTAATGGGACCAGACAGTGTCCCAGGCTGCGTCCTACACAAGCTCAAAATTAACCCCTCACCAAACTCAGCCTCTCCACAGGTTACGTACCCATAGAGTGGCGCACAGCAACGGTTATTCCACTCGACAAAGGTGGAGCCACAACAGTCCCCGGGAACTATCATCCTATAAGCCTGACTAGCTTGGTCTACAAGGCTATGGAGCACATCATCATGGAACTCATTAACAGAGACATTGGGAACCTCCAAACACTGGACCCTACCCAGTTCGGCTTTGTTAAGGGCAGATCATGCCTCCTAAACCTGGTGGACTTTTTTGAGACAGTTACCAAAGCTATAGATGAGGGAAAGTTGGTACACACAGCCTACCTAGACCTCACAAAGGCCTTCGACTCCATTTCCCATTCTGGTATTATAGACAAGCTCACCAGCCTGAACATAAATCCCTACGTCACAAGATAGGTTACCAACTGGCTCATGGACAGAACCCACATGGTAAGAGTTGCAGGAGCTAGGTCTGACTCTAAACGAGTTACAAGTGGCATTCCCCAGGGCTCAGTCCTAGGATTCCTCCTGTTTGGCATATACTTCTCAGAGGTAGAGGCAAGCACAGGAGGACTATGGCTGACCAAGTTCACAGACAACTGAAAACTAGGGGCTATAATTGACTTTCTGGCTGACACAGACATCCTCCAAAAAGGTCTAACTGAGATGGATACCTGTTGCCAAAATCATGGCCTCAAGCTAAATCCCAAAAAGTGCATAGTCATCCCCTTTGGAAAAAAACAAAGTACCCACAAACTACCACACAGGTGCTAGTCCCCTAAATACAGAAGACATAATAAGGTATCTGGGGAACCAAGTAGAAAATAATCTTTCCTTTGATAATCACATTGCCAAAGTGGTTAGAAAATCCTTCTACGTGGCCCACCTTATTACAAAAGGGTTTGCATTCAGATCAAAAGAGGTCATTGTGCCCCTCTACTCATCACTCATCAGACCCATCATAGAGTACAATGCCCCATATGGGATGTATCTTACACGACACCTGCAACAGCTGGAAAGACCATAGAAGTACTTCACCAAGAGGATCACTGGCCTCAAACAGATGCCCTATGCAGCTCGACTGAAGAAACTCCAGCTGTACTCGGTTGCATACCACCTACTCAGAGGTGATCTCTGCCTGACATACAAGGCCATGTCCAACCCAGAACTGATGGACACTCTCCACCTAAAGAAAAGCTTATCCCCTCCAGCCACATGGTCTAGGGATATAAATCTCACCACAACAATAAATAGGACATGCTGGAGGGATAGATTCCTGTCCCAGAGAATTCCCATGCTTTGGAACAAGATTCCAATCTACATTAGGCAGAGCTCCTCGCTAACACTCTTCAGGAGAAATCTTGATGAGTGGATGGGAAACAGAAACTTTGCCCCGGGGATCACGTCAGTGGCTGTGCTGGACAGAGGCACAGGGAACTAATCTAAGGGGGCAGCGAAAGCCAACACATTCTGGCTAGGCTTATAAATGCCTTCAGGCAGATAGCCTAGTACCTACCTATGAACCTATAAAAAAGAAACCTCAGTCAGCACCTGTCACCCCTGTCAATGAGGGACAAAGGTGGAACCCCAGGTACAAATTTGTGGTTTCCCATCCACTCATGAAGGTAGTGCTTGAAGAGGGTCAGTGAGGTACACTGTTAGACATATATGGGAGGTCTGTTCCAGAGATGGGGCAGCCTCTGAGAGACAAACCTGTCTCTCCAGCAGGTTTTGTTGATGTCACATATTAGATTTAGGCCAATCGAGCAGGTAATGTGCGAGGAGTTAGACTTATGGATATGGAGCTTCTCTAGTAGGGCAGGGTCTGATATTGCCTTGTAGGCGAGACACAGATCACCTCTAAGCAATCTGTATGATACCGAGTAAAGTGATAGTGATTTGAGCCTGTCCACATAGGACAGGTGTTGAAGGCCATGGATTCTCTTTGTGAGGTATTTTTGTGGCCTTTCCACTTGGTGCAGCTGTTTGGAGAGGTACATACCCAACGGAGCGTTAGACTCAATTATAGGTCTAATGGGGCAGGAGTACAGAGAGGTAATAACCTCCTTTTTTCTGGATGCATTCCCTTTACTTATGAGATGAAGCAAGTAAATGGCTTTTCTGACCACTGTCGCCACATGATGGTCGAATGTGAGATTGTTGTCAACCAGAGTATCCAGGTGTCTCACTACGGGTTGTGTGCTTAGGGGGTTGCCGTTGATGTGGTAATCAGCAGGGGCCATGTTTTTGCTGAATGGTATGATAGTACATTTTTTTTGCATTTAACTTAAGGCCATGACTTTGACACCAGTTATTTGTAGCTCTGAGACCCTCTTGCAGTATGTTAATGTCATTTGGGCAGTCAATGACAGCTCCCAACTTGCAGTCATCTGCAAACTTGCTCAGCCACAGGCCCTTTGTCTTTGCCTGGACCTCTGAGAAGTAGATGAGAAACAGTAGGGGTCCCAGGACAGATCCCTGGGGAACTCCACTAGTGACAGGTCTGCTGTCAGAGGTGATGGTACCTATTTTGACCTTGAGGGTCCTATCCTTCATCCAGTTGGACACCCATCTGATAAGATAGCAATTAATGTCAAGTTGTGTCAAGTTGTGTTAGCTTTTCGATGATGCCCGAGTGAGGGGTTGTGTCAATGGCCTTGGCCAGGTCAAGGTTAGCTGGATGTATTGACTTTCCCTCATCCAGGGCCTTGGTCAGCTAGGTTCAAGAGGCAAGATATGCCCCTGCCGAATCCAAATTGGATGGGGTCGAGTGTTTGGAGATTGTTATGTCCTTGCTTATGACATCCATAATAATATGCTCCATGGCTTTACAGATCAGACTTGTCAAGCTAATGGGGTGATAGTTTCTTGGGTCAGTATGGGCACCACCTTTGTGCAATAGTATGACAGTGGCGGTTCTCCACTCTGCTGGAATGAAGCCTGTAATTAGGCTGTAGTTGAATAGGTTGCTCAAAGGCGAAGCTAGTTCTTGCTGGAGATGGTGTAGAATACAGCCTGGGATATTATCGGGTACCATGGAAGCTGTGTTCTTTGCCTTGGATAGGGCCTTTAACACTTGATCTATGGAGATGTGAGGTGTGGGACAAGTATCGGGGGATGGATAGCAAATTGACTAAAGAACAGAACCCACATGGTGCTGCATGTGAGAGTATGTAGGTGACCAGTGTTGTCCTGCAGGGTTCAGTGCTGGGACTTCTTTTGTTCAGCATTTACCTTTCTGATACTCAGACCATGATCCAAGACCTCTGGCTAACTAAGACTGGAGATGACTGTAAACTGGAAGTTGTTGTCATGTCCTCCACCTGAACTGGAAGTTATAGTCATGGCCTCGTCCTGAACTGGAAGTTATTGTCGTATCCTCCTCCTGAACTGGAAGTTATAGTTATGCCCTACTCCTGAACTGGAAGTTATTGTCATGTCTTCCTCCTGAACTGGAAGTTATTGTCGTGTCTTCCTCTTGAGCTAGAAATTATTATCATACCCTCCTCCTGAACTGGAAGTTATTGTCATGTTCTCCTCCTGCTGCCCTTCAGCAAGATCTTACAGTCATAAACATCCACCATACTATAAACAGGCTCAAATTAAATGCTAAAAAATGCAATATTCCCACATTTGGTAAATAACTCCTCCTTCCAACATAAAACATGGACAACACCCCACTCCAAAATGAAAATGCTGTTTAAGACCTTGGAAGTTGTGCTGAGAATGCTCTCGTCTTTGATCATCATGTTACAACAATAATCAGAAAGTCCTTCTACTTAGTATCACAGGACTATCATCCAGAGCTAAAGAAGTCACGTTATATTCAGCATTGATTCTGACAGTTCTCGAACACAATGCCCCATTTGGGATGCACCTCACTCGACACATTAAATAACTAGAAAGACCAAGAGGTTCCTAAGAAGGTACCTGATTTAAAAACGTAACTACTAGAAAAGAGTGGAAGTGCTGTCCCTTCGTTCAGAAGACTCCTGATGGGTGAGTTATGTCTTGTCTTGTGTGCCATCAGGGACCAGTGGTCCTGGATTTCTTATATCTTCACAAATTAAATAGTCACACAAATATCAGAACCAGTGATCTAAATTTTAATTGGCAAATAAATAAAACATGGTGGAAAGATGGATTCATTATGCAGTGCCTTCCCCATCTGCGGAATAGACACTCACTGCAAATGAATTAGTGTGATATATTATCTTCCTTAAAACTGGAAAAAGGGGTTGTGCATCGATGGATGGATGGATACATTATATTCCTTAAAATGGGAACTGGATGACTGGATGGGACAGGTTACACTGACGAAGATACTGTTCAGCTGCATATTCGTATTTACTGATTCGTATTTACACTACCCTCAAGAATTTTATATTTTCATTATAACACAAATTACTGTCACATACACTGCACTTCCTCAGATGACTCATATTACAAAATTTCTACCAGACCGTTCTTTACAGTCACTTTTTTCTACTTCAAACTTCGTCCTTAATGAAACATTCTTTTCCTATATTGAGGCATTCTTTGTCTGCAACCTCATCTCATACAGAAAATCAGTTCCTCAGCAAGCTGAAGTGTTCTTTCATTGATAGGACAGTCTGTAACTTTTTCTGCTGTGTTAGCCATTTCCTTGAGCAGGTTTATTCACTTGAATATCTGTATACATTCAGATATTTATGATATTTCAGCAAGCCTCTATTGTCAATGCCTTTTGTTACAAAACATTCAGAAGTATAATACTTTTTGTCCCTCCAAGCACATTCTGTTAAGCTAATCCTAATTGTTTACTGCATATTTCATTTCTGTACTTGCAGATAACTGTATTATGTGCTGTTTCTAAACATATCACACTATTACTATGATAGAAAGCAGTTTTACCAAACCTCTGTTACTGTGAAAGAAAACAGTTCTGCCAAATTATGTATATTTTTCTATCAAATACATGTCACTACTATGAGGAAACCAGTTTTACTTTATATATTTCTATTACTTTTCATTACTACAGGTAACAGTTTTGTTCTTGGGTGGTTGTCCCTTTCTGATGCTATCAGAACACAGTCATTACATGATTAAGTAAAGATTGTGGTGTCGGACAGGCATCGGTTTTCCTATGTACATGAGCATGGGATCTTAGGTTTTCAGCTACGTAGTGATTGTGTACGCTATCCTTTGCCTTTAGCCAGAGCCAGGGCATACTGTGTATGCCTTCTTCTGCCAGCACCATCTGCAGCTAGTGGTTCTCCCATAGACTCCTCATCTGTACTTGCTGTTGCGTCTGGTTGTACCTGTGGTCATTGTAACTGTGGTCCTGCCCCTTGCTGTCTTATTGAAGCTGTTTCCTGATAATTAGGAATAAGGGTTGGGAGGGTGGCCTAGTGGTTAAGGTGTTTGCCTTACAAAGACAAGGTGCAGGGTTTGAGACTCACAAGGGATAATTGGCTAGGCTTACAATGGCTCGCAAAGGCAGTTAGCCTAGTACTAACCTATGAACCTATGAACCTATAATTATGTTGTGTAACATGGCACAGACTTTAAGTATTTCAGCACAGGTGCCTGGGTCATACTGCACTGCACCTCCTGATATGCCTAGACACTGGCACCTTGATATAAGCAAGCCAAATACATGTTCTATGATATTCCAAGTTTGAGCATGGGCCTCATTGTATCCTTGCTCAGTGGGACTGCATGGGTTTCTCATGGGTGTCATGAGCCAGGACTCCAGTTCATAATCTGCAACCCTCACTAGATGCTCTTGAGAAATGTTTGTGAAGGGCCAATCTTGTCTCCTGAACCTGATTGACTTCTTCAAATCATTCTCCAGAGCCGTGGACAAGGATAAGGTGGTCCACACAGCCTATCTGGACCTTGCCAAGGCCTTCGACTCCATCCCCCACTCTGGAATCCTAGATAAACTTACTAAGCTGGGCATTAATCCCTACATCACTTGATGGGTTGCCAACTGGCTTACTGACAGAACCCACACTGTAAAAGTAGCCAACTCCAAATCCAACTCCATACAAGTGACAAGTGGAGTACCTCAGGGTTCAGTCCTGAGACTACTCTTGTTTGGCATCTACTTCTTTAAAGTACAGGCCAACACTAAGGGATTCTGGCTAACAAAGTCTGCAGATGGCTGCAAACTGAGAGCCATTATTGAATCCCCAAATAATTGGATATTCTACAAATGGGCCTTACAGAAACAGATGCTTGGTGCCAGAGCCATGGACTCAAGCTGAATGCCAAGAAATGTATAGTTATCTCCTTTGGAGAAAAACATGTACCCATGAATTACCACATAGGTGGCAGCACACTAAACACCGAAAGTGTGATAAGAGACTTAGGGACACAGGTGGACAATGGTTCCCCCTTTGATAACCACATTGCCACAACAGTCGGGAAATCCTTCTATGTGGCACACCTAATCACTAAGGGCTTTTCATCCAGAAAAAAGAAGGTCATTGTCCCACTGTACCCATCCCTCATTAGACCCATTATAGAATACATACGCCGCATTTGGTATGTACCTCTCAAGACATCTGCAACAACTGGAAAGGCCGCAGAAATATCTCACTAAAAGAATCACAGACCTAAAGCAGATGCCCTATGCTGACCTTCTAAAAAAACTCCACCTATACTCTGTCACATATCATCTACTCAGAGGTGATCTCTGCTTAACATACAAGGCCATGTCAAACCCAGAGCTGTTGGACATGCTACACTTAAAGAAATCCCAATTCCTCAGAGCCACACGCTCCAAAGATCTAAACCTTGTCATCACAATGAACAAAACATGCTGGAGGGATAGGTTCCTGACCCAGAGACTCCCCAGACTCTGGAATGGACTGACCATACATGTCAAGCAAAGCAACTGTTTGGACCTCTTCAAAAGGAACCTTGATGATTGGATGGGAGATAGGAAATTCACCCTGGAGATCACGTCAGTCACCCTGCTAGACAAGGGTCCAGGGAAGTAAATACTGTGGGAAGAAATAGCCAGGGAATTGTTATGGCTAGGCTTGTATAGGCCCTAGGGCTTATAGCCTAGTGCCAACCTATGTCACCCCTAGCAAATCTGGTGTACAAGCTTAAGAGTATGCTGTATGTGTGAATCATGGAAAACTACCTGGGTTACCTGCACAGACATTTAGATGATCCCTTCTGTATTACAGACAACCTGAGAGTTTATACAGTGGTAACCTTTTCCATTGATGTATCTCCTTCCCTGTTCTCCAGGTGGGGTTTTTGTTTCTATGTGTGTCCAATCTATGGCCCCCAAAACTTCAGGGAAGTGTGTTATTGCACAAAACTCATGCATGGTTCTTGCTCTCTCCTGTGGTGCTTGTGGGAAACAGATGTGCTCCCTTTCATGCAGTAGCATTGCACTGAAAAACTGATGTAATATTCTAGAGACTGACTGTGACACCCCCAGTATATCCCCTGTAGTTCTCTGGAAAGTACCCGTAGCTAGTACACGTAATGCTACACATACCTTTGTTTCCACTGAGATGGGTTTTCCATGATTTCCCCGAGGCCTGGCCTGAGGTGGGGGCGGTAGAGGCTGCATATTTCTTCCAGTGTTTCCCTGTCCACCCCATATCATTCACCCTTTTTGTTCTTGTCTGAGGTCTGGCAGGAGCAACAGCAGCACCTTGATGTAAAGCCTGTTGTGCAAACAACATGATAATAGTAGCAGCAACCACTTAACGTGTTTTTTTAAGTGCAATTATGCCTGTATTCCAAAAGGTTTTGGCGTACACAGCAAGACTACACCGAGTGTACACGATTGCTTTATGGCTTCCTGACTAGGTCCACCATGTTGGATTGATTAATTAGCAAGTACTTCAGCTTGTTATGCTGTCATTAGCATATTCTGTTGTTTTCCTTTGTTTGGCAACTCTACAAGTCTTGTAGAGTCGCTTAATGTATAACAAATAGTGCACTATCATGTTGGCAGTGCTGCATGATTCCAACACAATCACTCCACTTCTTGTAGCTCTTTATGAATCCTGGCCGTTGTCTTTAATACTGATATTGCCACCGTATAGATTATTTCAAGCCATTCGGTATGCATCTGCTGTAGTTAAACACTTTAAGTCCATGAAAGGATTTATAAATTCTACATCACTATATTGTCATGGCACATTTCCCTTGGTGGACAGATACTGGCTCCTCAGGCTTTCCATATAACAATTGTAACGGTCTGTCAGTGCAGCCATTTTGTTCTCTTTTTCATGTTCAGTGTCAGATGCATGTGTCTTCTCAGGACCAGGGACAAGCAGTGCAACTTGTCTGCCATCTCCATAAATACCACCATATTCTTGTAGTAACTATGACAACTGACAGCAAATGCAGAATCAGCATAAATCTGATTCTGTATAAGTACTAGCTGTATTTTTCACTTCTCAGATCAGAGAAAGAGTTTTCCTGTGCATGAGAGCACAGTTACATTTATCTTTTGTTAGTGACTTTGAAGTAAATGCAGTGGGTCTCTGTACCATCCTTCAACCCTGTGTTTAGTTTATATAGATCATTATTTGTAATATTCCTATTGAGCTACTGTAGCTAGATATCATGTGCATATACGTACTGAGCATGTGCAAGAACAGTGCCATTTTGTACAGTTAGCCAGAATGAGTGCAAGCATGAATGGAGATGCACATGCGAGTGTGTTTGAAGTAATTTATGAGTTAGTTAGCTTAAATACTTGTTCTTGTTACAGTTCCTGACAATGTTTATGTACAGTAAATATCTTGAACCCATACACTGCTTCATTGTCTCTTTTGAATGCATGAGACAAGTGACATGGTGTCAGAAGTGGCATGTCTGAAATGACATGTGCCAGAATGGGATCCAAAGTTGAAGCAACACACAAGCAGTGAAGCACACAAATAGAAGTGGAGGAATATACCAGAGTGAACTTGCAAACAGGTCAGCGGTTATTCAAAGGTACTTAAATTCTTTTAAATGATTTTTCAGTCACCAAATAAATGAGGCAAAGTGTTTAAAACATTCAAAATAATTACAGAGCTAAACTAAATGTCCGAAATTGATACATACTGATAAAAGTATTCGAAATAAGCACAAAAGTGTTCAAAATAACTTCCAAAATGTTTAAGATGTATGAAAGGTGTAAAATGACCTCATTTTTTAACAATGTACTACTTTTTTGCATTAATTAAAGCTATTCAAAATGTCCAAAGCTTCTGGAATGTTTGCAGTGTTTGCAGTGTCAAAGTGAAGCCTTTTTAAAGAGATTGTTGTGCATTTGTGCATACTTACAAGTACCTGGCCTATGCTTATGTTTAAACGTATTTTTTTGTAATGGCAGAGTGATTTCACAGACCTGAACCTCTGGTGTTTGATAATAATATTGCTGAGAACTGGAACGTGTTTGAACAAGAATATGATATATTCATACAAGCTGCTTTTTCTGATAAAGACGCATGAACAAAGGCATTCATAATTCTTAATTTAGCAGGCTCAGAAGCCATTGAAATGGAGCACTCATTTGTGTACACACCTGCCCTGTATGCAGGGGAGAGGGAGAACCGCCATAATGTGATACAGGCTGAAATGTGGGAAGACCCAGAGTTCTTAAAACGTAAATTTAGAGAAATTTGTAACCCTCAAATGAATATTACAGTGGAAAGGTACAATGTATTTTACACAAGGAATAAAAAGCCTGGTAAAACTATAGCAGCATACATTACTGACTTGAGAAATAAAGCAAAGACTTGAGAAATAAAGCAAAAATGTGCAGATTTGGTGATTTACGAGATGAGTTGATAAAGGACAGACTTATGTGTGGTGTTAATAAGGACGCAGTGAGAAAGATTTTGGTTTGAGATAGTGATTTAATGTTGAGCAAAGTCATAAATGTAGAGCTTAAAAGTCGATACTACATCCAGTTTCAATGTTATATCAGCACTAATGTGTGACAAGGTGAAAGCTGGTAAAAAACTTGATTCAGTGAAGTATGCAAAAGTAGTTGCCTGATATGGTGAAGAGATTCAAACTATTGGTGCAGTAGTTCTCACTTGCCATTCTGCTGGAAACATCTATGACTTGCAGTTTTGCACAGTCAAAAGACATGTGCAGTCACTGTTAGGCCGCAGAGATAGTTTGAGAATGGGACTGATTTCATTCAGTAAGGAAGTCCACCATATTTTTGCCCCTAATTTGACTAAGACTTATAGATATTGTAATGAGCCTCATGTATTTTTTCTTGTTATTATAATGTTTCTGTTTACATTGTAAGTGCATTTAAGTGGAGTTTTTCTCCCCAGGCCTACACTGAAAAAGGGTTACTCAGTTCAGTCTGATAGACCTGGTAAACAAATGTAAGATAAATAAATAATAAATAAATAAATAAAGATTTGTCAAATATAGAAGCTTATAGAAAAGCGCACAAGTATGCTTACAAATAAGAAAGGTATGCATGCTGTCTCTCATACAGTGTCTGCTAGTGTGACTGTTGATAGTGTGAGACACAAAGCTAAGATGAATAAGAGATATAAGCCAAAGAATGTGGCAGTACCCAGTTTTAACCATAAATTGAATGGGGCATCTACAAGTAATCTTATTGTTAACTGTCGTAATTGTGGAGGCAAACATGAACCTGAATGAGAGAAGTGCTTTGCTTTTGGTCAGCAATATCACAGATGTAAATAATGCAATCATTTCAAAAAGCTTTGCAAGTCTAAACTGGCACATACTTTTAATAAAAGATAGCATTCAAAGATGCAAGTAGAACAGTTAGAAAGCCATGAGCAAACTTTTTATGTTGATAGTGTATCTGTGATTGATGAAACGATTAATACAGTAAACTATCAGCCAACTGGTAATCTGAGGGCAAAGGGTGAAATGTTTTGTACTGTTCCGACTAATGGGAAACCCATAAAGCTTAAAGTTGATACTAGATCTAATTTTAATGTTGTATCAGCACAAATTTTTGCCAAGGTGAAAGCTGGTTAAAAACTTGATTCAGTGCAGTGTGCAAAACTAGTTGCTTGTCATGCTGAAAAGATTCAAACTGATGGTGTAGTAGTTCTCACTTGCCATTCTGTTGGAAACAGCTATGACTTGCAGTTTTATGTAGTCAAAAGACATGAGCAGTCATTGTTAGGCCTCAAACACACTGAGAATGGGACTGATTTCATTTAATAAGGAGGTTCACCCTATAAATTTGAACAACCACAATAGTTTTACAGAATATTTTTTGTGAATATGTTGATATTTTCAAAGACGAGCTTGGCAAGCTACCAGTCACATATTCCACGAGGTTAAACCATGAAGTAAGCCAAGTTGTCCAACCAGCAAGGAAGATTCCAGTATCAATGCAGAGCAAAGTAAATGCAGCACTAGACAAAATGGTGAATTCAGGTGTAATAACTCTAGTAAAAGAACCGACTGAATAGGATCCTCCATGGTTGTAGCTAATAAGAAAAGCTCAGATGAAATTCGAATATGTATTGATCCTAGAGATTTAAAAAAAGTGCTTAAATGTCCTCATCATCTGATGCACACAGTAGATGAAGCAGCAGCTCTCATTTCAAATGGATGTTAGATGCAGAAAGTTAATTTTGGCAGATTTTGCTGGATTACAACTCATTGTTAACTACTTTCAGTATGCCATTTGGAATGCATAGATTTTTGAAAATGCCATTTGGCATAAATTTTGCCAATGAAGTATTTTAATGTGCAATAGGACAATTTTTTAGACGACATTAATGTAGGGGGCAATGGTGAAGACGAACTTGATAGAAACCTTAGTAAAGTTCTAGATCATGCATGTGAATGAAGCCAGTCTTAAATTGAATCCTCAAAAATGTAAATTCAAGCTGAGAGAAGTTACTTAAGTGGGTCATTTGTTTACTAGTTCTGGCTTACAACCAAATGCATCTAAGCAAGCTGCAATTCTTGAGATGCCAGTTCTAGATAATGTCACTTCTTTGCAATGTTTTTTGTTGTTATGGTCAACTATTTAGGAATTTTCATCCCAGACCTGAGTAAGCTTACAGCACTGTTACATGAGTTGACATGCAAAAATATAAACTGGTTCTGGTTGGAACAACACCAAAGAGCATTTGAAGTTCTGAATCAGAAAATGTTGGTCCACCCACTTTGAGATATTAGGATGTTCACAAGCCAGTAACTCTTTCATGCGATGTTTAAAGTATGGTATTGGTGCAGCATGTCTTCATGAAGACATACCAGTAGCCTATGCATCCAGAACTATACCCCAAACTGAGATACAATATGTGCAAATTGAAAAAAAAAAGCTTTGGCAGTAGTGTTTGCATGGTTTAAGTTCCATGATTATATTTATGGCAAAACTATTCAAGTAGAGACTGATCATCAACCTCTAGTGACAATTCTGAAAAATCCAATACATTCAGCCCCAGCACGTATAAAATGCATGATGATAAAATTGCAAAAGTACAATTTCAATATTATCTACACAAAAGGCAAATATTTATACCCTGCAGATGCTTTATCGAGAGCACCCAGACAAACAACAGAACAACAAGACAATGAGAAACCAGACCTGGAAGTCTTGGAAGTCAAAAAATTTTCCTCATCACATCTTGATCAATTTAGACAACACACAGTTTTAGATTCTGTTCTTCAGAAGCTGACATGTTATTAGTTAAGAATGGCCAGTGCGACAATCCAGTCTACCACTTGATGCCCAGAAATATTTTCCTTAACAAGACGAGCTCATGATGGAAGATGGAATCATCATGAAAGGTCCTAAAGTAGTAATTCCTACAATGCTACAACAGGAATATATCCAGATTTTACATTGTGGATACCCGGCTATCAATTCTACCAAAAGAAGGGCGAGAGGCATAGTATTTTGGCCTTCTATGTCAAAAAATATAGAGAAGGAAATTCTAGCATGTTCTATGTTCAGTAGTACTAAATTGCATCAACAAAAAGAACAACTTCAGCTAAACTAGATTCCTGAAATACCATGGCCAATGAATCAATGGTTGCTACTGATATTTTCAGTCCAATGGATTAGTTGAGTATGCAGTCCAAAGTGCAAAACGTTTGTTGGAGAAACCTAAGAAAGATGGTACTGACATTTATCTTAGCCTTCTCAATCTCAGAAGCATTCCCTAAGATAGCTTTCTTGGTTTCCCTGCTTAAAGATTACTATCTAGACAGACAAGAACAACCTTACCGATCAGTAAAGCATTACTGATCGAAACGCAAAGAAAAACAAAGTGATCAAAACCCAGCTTTTGAAGAAACGTCAGTCACAAAAGTTGTACTACGATAAATCTAGCAAACCTTTTAGACCACTAAGACAAGGAGAAATCGTAAGGATGCAAACAACTAAAGGTTACGACTGAGTGGGTGTTATCAAAAATATCTGTGAGAAACGAAGGTCTTATATTGTTCAATCAGAGGGATTGAAATTTAGAAGAAACTGAAGACATATACTTCCAGTTTTTGAACCAATGATGCAGCAGATTGCCTCTGCCAAAGGCTCTATTTCTCTGAGCGACTTTACACTTGATCCCATTTCACAGGACAGTGTATTTTTCTCAAATAATCTTGATGTTATCCCTGAAGTCCCTATTGAGAAGAACTCCCCAAAGACTGTCCCTGTTGCGTAATCCAGTCACAATTTTTATATAACCTGATTGGGTAGAATTTCCAGACCCAATCCAAAATACACAGTTACACAGTTACTTCGACTTGAGTTTGATTTGTTATTAATATTGAAATATTGAAATATTATCTAGCATATCCATTGTTTTGTTCTCCTATTGCATGTTGAAGAAATCAGAGAGAGAGGATGTACATTGTTATGTGTAATGTTCCTATTGAGCCACTGTAGCTAGATAGCACATGCATATAAGTACTGAGCACATGTGAGAACATTGCCATTTTGTACAATCAGCCAGAGTGAATGCAGGCATGAAAGGAGATGCACATGGGAATGTGTTTGAAGTAATGAGTGAATCAATTAGCTTAAATACTTATTCTAATTACATATCTTGACAATCTTATGTACAGTAAATACCTTGAACCCATGCACTGCTTCATCGTCTCTTTTGAAAGCATGAGACAAGCGACAGTTTAGAACACCACTGTTCCTTAAAGTGAATTGTAACATGACAACCATATTGGCAAAAATTGTTCAAAGATTGTTGTAACTTTAACTGACATTGTCATTTATTTTTCTCTGTGCTTTTTTTATCTGTGCCTGCTGAACACCCACACCATTCCTACTGACCCTGAATCCATTCATTCTCCCACTGCTCAAAAAGCCCCCTTTATGGATGGAAAAAACAGCTAAAATGGGGATGTCATTCATGCAGTTATGTAGGTTGCTTGCATCCAGTCTTGCACCAATCCCAACCCTTGCTAGCTGATGTCAGACTCTATGTAAATGTGGGGTCTTACTTTCCCCTCCCCATGTGTTTGAATACTCACCCGCATGCAAATGTGAACCACCACCACATTCCTTTTTCATACCTGTGTGTGTCAATAACTTCTTTCATTGTTGCAGAGAAATTACAAACAAAAGCATCTTCTTTATGGAATTGCATCTTAAATTTTAGTCACGCTACTTGTGACTGGAGTTATCCAGATAATTTCTATTAGAGTCATGCTGCTGTATAGGTTTAAGGACATTAAATTGTATGGCTCATTACTTATGAAAGGCTCCATTTTGTCTGATCCTGTATTACTGTATCCACCATTTTGTACAGTTTTTACTATAACTTGTCGAGTTGCAGTTTGCACCAGCTCAACAGGAACAATCCCTCAAAACAAAATGAGGGGACAGGGGCATTTCTCCACACCCCAAACTTTTATATACCTTTTGCATGACAACTCCACGGTCACACAAATGCAATAAAAGGAGATATCTACCCAAAGAAAGGAATCACTGTTGGCACACTCATAGCAACTGGACTGGTAATAATTTGCATGGAGGAGTCATCAGGGGAGTCTGCACTAAATGAAGAGTAGAAAAGCCTTTAGCACATGTCCATTGTCCCATGTTTATCCATCCTGCACTATTTGTTTGGCTAGCATTCCATGTTATTAGTTTCCACTAATGGACGCTCTCAGTGGCATTTTCAGTATTATTTTGCAAATTAATTCAACACGTGTTGGCCTTGACTTCCTATTAACTGCACTCTCTTCTGCGACCTACTGTAATTCTAATCTTTCTGGCTACTGAATCTCTGGATCCTACTCCATTTAAGACTTCATTATATGTTATGTTTTCCTCAGAAAGTAATCACCTTTGCACATTTTTAGAAATTGAACAAATATATCTTTTAGTACATCTCTTTCAATTGTTCTCCAAACTGGCAATGTTTTGTCAATCTACACTGCTGTTAGCAAATGCTATGTGTTCAAATGTTTCTTCATAGTCTCTATAATTTCTTTAAATGTTTTTAGTTGGTCTAGCTGTTGCTACCAAACATTATAGTGGTCTGTTTGTTCTGGCACCCACTATGTTTAGCAACACTGGAACTATTTTTGTATTTGAGAAAGTAATTTGCTGTATAATACACTTAATTCTTACATAGTAGACTAGTGTTGTATGTTGCCTTAAAAAGCATTAATATAGCCAAGATGCTTAGCCTTTTTAAAGGTCCATCCATATTTCACTCATATGCATTTACTTTAGGTCTCCCTGCCTCACCCAAACTAGTACATATGCACTTTTTAGGGTCTTTTTCCCCACTGTGCCTGTGAACCATCAAGCCTCCTCCTATTTGACCCGAGTCCACTCATTCTTGAACAGAGAAGACCCCCAGATCAGCTGACTGGGAGTTGTCTGAAGGTAACATCACTGAGGCAGACTTCAAGGAGTTCATGTTCTTGTAGAAATTAGTTTCTTTGTAATTTAACCAAGTTTGGTTTCTTATTTTTCTTTAGTTTTGGGGGGGGTCAGAGTGCAGATACACAGAAAGGTAGGAGTGACTGCAGGTGAAGGTTTATGAACACTGATTATAGTGGAAGCTCTAACAGAGCGTCACAGGTACACAGGGTCATAAATTAATACCAGGCTATCAGTATACGTTTAGCCACTTCAATTTCCACTACTTGCCCCCTCTATCTGTAAGGGCCTAAGAACATAGCCCATGGGTGAACTTATGTATCCCCATCCACTCATCAAGGCGATATTAAAGAGAGCTAGGTAGCTACTTTGCTTGATGTGGATTGGAAGCTTATTCCATAGGCAGCAAATCATTTGGTTGTGACATGTATTGTCCTAACAGGTTCTGTTAGGTCTGAGTGTGTAAACTTAGGACCTTAGAGCAGGTACTGGTACTATATCCCATTTTTCAAATGTGTAAGAGGTTAGTCAGGAGTGGTCTTTCCTAACCCTGTATGCCAAGCAGAGATCACCACTCAAGAGACTATAAGAGATGACGAAAAGCGCTGTTAGCCACCCTGTATAACTAAAGGAGCTTATCCTTAGGATTTATTTTATAGGTTCATAGATTAGTACTAGGCTAACTGCCGTTGTGGGCCATTTTAAGCCTCGCCATTTACCCCATGTAAAAATCAAACCCATCACCTTGGGTCTATCTCCCATAACCTGTTCTGTATTTCAAACCCAAGACCATCACACCTGTAGATCACTGCATTAACCTGCCATGTCACAGCTGTTTAAATTAGTACCAAGCTAACCTTCATTGTGGGCTATTTCTAGCCCAGCCAATTATTCCATGTAAGAATCAAACCCTGCATCTTGTGCCTATAAGTTAAATACCTTAACTAGTATTGGGTCTTGAACCCATGACCCTAAGATTAAGAGTATTATGCTCTACCAATTGAGCTAGCCAGGCTATTTTTTAAGTAATGGTTTTGGTTGTTTTCAAGATGTACAATATGATTAGATAGGTACATGCCAAAGGATGCTCTTGCATTCTATTATGGGCCTAATTAAAAAGGTGTAGAGGGTACAATAAATTCATATGAACCAGAGGATATGCCTTTAATAATTAGTTGAACAAGGTAGAAGGATTTCCTGACAATATTTGATATTTGGTAACCAAATGAAAGTTCGGTATATGTATGTGCAAAGGTCTCCAAAGACAGTATCAGCTTTGAGAAGGATATCACTTATGTGGTTAAGTGCATGACTGTTCCTCTTTGCGAAAGCATACTATACTACATTTTGTATCATTGAATTTGAATGCGTGGTCATGACACCAAGCAGTAGTGTGGTTCAGATTCACATGCAAAATACAGTATCAGTAGGAGAGAGAATGACAGAACTCAGTTTGCAGTCTTCGGCAAACATTGTCAGCTAGACACCTTTGCATCATCTTGAATGTCAGAGAAGTACGTGTCAAAGAGGAGGGGACCCAATACAGAATCCTGTGGGACAATGCTGATGATCAGTCTCCAAGACTTGGACAACAGCCATAGTGGTACCCTTACACAAGGGAGCCAATAACTGACCCTTGGGACTACAGACCAATCAGTCCCACTAGTATTATTTGTAAGGTCATGGAGGGTATTATTATGGGACTCATAAATTATCATATAAGTAGCCTACAATCTACTGATTGTAGTCAGTTTGACTTGTAAAAGTTAGATCCTATTTTCTGAATCTGGTGGAATTCCTTGAGAGGATCGCTGTAGCAACTGATAAAGGCCAGTCAGAGTGCATAGTCTTTCTGGATCTAGCTTAGACTTTTGATACTATTCCACACTCTGATATTATCAAAAATCCATACCCAACCACTTTTGCAGTGACTGTTTCCTGCCAATGAGAGTGAAGCTGGCACACAGAGCAGGAAGTCATCTTTTTAAGATGTACACTTTGAGCAGGAAAATTGAGAATATTGCATTTTTTTTTAATTAATAATAAACTTTTCTTTAAAATTATTGTTACATGGCCTGGCCCCCAGGCAAGCACCAGGCCCTAGACAACTGCCTAGGTCTCCTTGTGCTGGATCCGGCCCTGCAGGGGTCACTGTAGGCAATGGTATAGGAGCACTAAATGTGGATTTGAGTTCATAGCTACTGCCATCCCAGACTGTCTCAGCATGGGTCATGGTGGGTGGACTAACCTGTTATTCTTTTTTTTATTTTCAGAAATCAATAAAAAACAGCAAGTGCCTGTTCCAACAGGAGACACTGGAGGAAATGGAGTAGAAGAACAGACCACAATGAGCTCACATTTACTGCCCTCACAGCCTGTTCCAATGGAAGTCAACAAAGGTAATGACATAATCTGCCTCTTTAACCTGGCTACATGCCCTTGTTTTACTTCTCCAACCAGTTTACTGCAAAAGTAAACTTATCCAGATATAATGTATGTCACATTTTCACAACTTTCCAATATTCCATCAATCCACCCTCCAAACAACCCTTCTTCTATAATATCATAAGCAGACAGCACTCTGCAAGGAGCAGGGAGGTCTTCCTTTACTGTACTTTCCTTCATTACTTGCATACCTTAACTATGTGTCGGTTTTATATACTACAGCTCAGTTGTACAGTGTAACGTAATTTGTTTCATTTAGCATGCACATGTATCAATGCTATCACCTTTGTTTCTGTCGGTATATTATCATATTGCAGGTGCCTTTGATTGTTGGCTGTTGTTTTAACACAGTTCTCAGTATCAGCTACTCCCACAGGGATCACAGTAGGTAATGGTTTAGGAGCATTGACTGCAGTGTAACTGACAACTCCCACAGTCCCACCTTTTCCCAGCAGGGGTCACTGTAGTTAATGGTACAGCAGTACTGATTGCAGGGGAGAGCTCACAGGTACTACAGTCCCAACAGCAAGGTCCACTTGTAAAGTAAAAGTGTTTTTTCTTTTGTCCTTCTTTGCAATGTTTTTTTCTTTCTCCAGGAATGGATAAGCCGCAACAAGTTACTGCTCCATCAGGAGGTGTTGGAGGTAATGATGAAGAAGAGAAGGCCAGAAGGAGCTCACAGACTCTACAGTCACAGCGTGTTCCAGTGGAAATCAACAGAGGTAATGGTATAACAGCATTCTCTGAATGTGGACTCATGCATTATGTAGTCCTGGCCTCTCTCTCAGCAGGTAGGTTAGGTAATAGTGTCAAAACCCTGGCTGTAAAGGAACCTGACAACTACTACAGTTCTAGAGTCTTCCAGCAGGGCTTCACTGTAATTAAAGTAATAGGCACACTGTGCAGAGCTCACAGCCACTGAAGTCCCACAGTTCTAGAGTCTTCCAGCAGGGTGTCACCATAATTAAAGTAGTAGGCATACTGTGCAGAGCTCACAGCCACTGAAGTCCCACAGTTCTAGAGTCTTCCAGCAGGGCTTCACTGTAATTAAAGTAATAGGCACACTGTGCAGAGCTCACAGCCACTGAAGCCCCACAGTTCTAGAGTCTTCCAGCAGGGCTTCACTGTAATTAAAGTAATAGGCACACTGTGCAGAGCTCACAGCCACTGAAGTCCCACAGTTCTAGAGTCTTCCAGCAGGGCGTCACTGTAATTAAAGTAATAGGCACACTGTGCAGAGCTCACAGTCACTGAAGTCCCAGCCTCAGTCCATGCGCCAGGTACCTTGTAGGTAAACATAAAGGAGTACTACAGTGATACTTTGTTTTTTTTTATAGCTCTGAAAAACAATAGAAGTTCTAGAACATGCAGCTGTCATTATGGAATGATGTCAAACAATGGGAAAGGACCAGAGGCATAGAGCTACAAAGTCATGTGGCATAGATGGATAAAGCCGAGTAGCATAGAGGGATAAAGTTGTGTGGCATAGATGGATAAAGTCGAGTGGCATAGAGGGATAACGTTGTGTGGCATAGATGGATAAAGTTGAGTGGCATAGAGGGATAAAGTCTTGACTATGACTGAGGCAAGTTGAGTTTGATTAGTTGTTCAGGTGCCTGTTTGAGCTAGAAAGGGGGAAGGATCATAGGATCATAGGTTAGTACTAAGCTAACTGTCCTTGCGAGCCATTTTTTTTTAGCCATTTATATCCCTTGTGAGATTCAAACCCACCTTGTGTGTGTGTGAGCAAACACCTTAACCACCCCACCACCACCTCAAGGGAGGAATGAATCAACACTACCAGCTCGCCTTTGATTAGGGGAGGTTATGAAAGCATACGGAAAGCACATATTCTTTTGATAGACTTCCTGATGGAGACCGGGAATCACAGCACAGCTCTATCTGCAAGCAGGTTGGGTGGCAGTCTCAGGGTGGTTATCTCACTTGTGGAAGTGAGTGACAATTTGTGTGCTAAACCCCAAGTATGTTACTGAGATGTAATGTTGGGAGAGGGTGTAATGAGGGCACCACTCCCACCCATCTCGTCTCTTACCATTAGGGGTATGAATAGTTTGTAGTTCCAACTCTTACTCATCTCGAATCTTACCATCGTAGACACAAATAGACTGTAGTTACAACTCCCAGTCATATTGACCCTTACCTTCAGGTGCACAAATAGGCTGTAAGTACAGTTGCCAGTCATACTGACCCTTACCTTCAGGTGCATGAATAGGCTGTAAGTACAGTTGCCAGTCATATTGACCCTTACCGTCAATGGAATTAGGCTGTAAGGTTTCACTTCACAAGGAAAACATGAGAGAGAGGAGAAGCAGGGGGAGGTTTGATGGTCAGTGGGGGGGTGGTAACAAAAATAAATAAATACATACAGTACATAAATAAAGGCACAGGAATATCTGAATAGTGAGGTGGACAGCTCATAGCTGTTATAATCCCAATGTTTCCCTGTAAGGGTTCACTGTTGGTATCTTGTAGCTACACTAATTGCAGGTTGGACCCCTTCTTTCTGCAGTCCAATTCTCCCCTAGTGGGGTCATAGTAAGTAATTCTGATAAAGAACAATTCATGTGTGTCACAGTTGCTGCTGTCACAGCCTGTTCAATGGGAAGCCAGTAGAAACAATGGCTTAAAAGCATTCTCTGCAGGGAAGTCACACATTCTGCCACTACAGCCTATTCCAGTTTATAATATATTTGGATAGGTATATGACAAAGGGGCATTATATTTTAGTCTATTGTGGGTCTAACTATGGAAAAATAGAAAAGTACGTTTAACTCCTTTGATCTGGAGAACATGGCAAGATCTATAATAAATGCAATTCACTTTGTGATAAATGCAGGAAAGTTCCTGTGTGCCAAACCATACAATACTACATTTTGAGAACATGATGACACAAGGTATTAGTGTGGGTAAGGCACTCTTGCATGATATGGCTATCAGCAGAAAAGTTAATGATGATGCTGAGTTTGCAGTCATTGGCAAACTTGGTCAGTTATGGACCCTAGAAATTCGCTTGAACACCGAAGGAGAATTTCAATAGCGTGGACCCAATATGGAGTCCTGTAGGACACTAGTCCTAACTGATGTCTTCAAAGCTAGTGTGTCACTAACCTTAACTGTGTGTGTGTGTTTTCTGTTTTTGTGCCTGTTTGCTATCTAATGGGTTACATAGGAGCTTAAATTTGAGAGGGTGAGATTTTTGATAATATTAGAACAGAAAATATCAAATGTCTTAATGAGATCAAATAGACAGTGTACACTGATTGGCCATTATCAACAAGCTCAGTCACCCTCTCATAGACATCCATTAGCAGGCGGGACCTAATGTTTCCATAATACATATACTCCTTACCTTTACAGATCCTAATAGTGAGACTCAATGATCTGTAGTTCCAAGAGTCAGTGGCAGCACCCCCTTGTGAAGAGGTACCACTATGGCAGTTCTTCAAGCCGTTGGCATGTATCTAGTGGGCCGGCTGCGGCTGAAGAGGTTTATAAAGGCTATGTTTGGTGCTAACTATGAAATTACCTGGAATATTGTCAGGGCTCATAAAGCTACTGTTTTTGGTTTGCAGAGTGCATTTAAGGCCTGTTGAGTGGTAATTATTGTGGAGGCAGTGAATGAAGAGCTATGGGGAAAGACAAAGAGCGGATGTTAAAACTGCAATTGAATTTACCTGTTAGTATATTAGCAGTGTCCTCTGATATGGGCTAGGTTTTGTTATTTGAGATCTGGTCTATGTAATATTGAATGATTCTTTTGAGATTCCTAAGTATAGAAAATAGAAATCCTCATGTAACTAAACTACAAATCCAAAAAAGGATCAGATTAAGGTGTTTCTGCTCAAAGCCAGAAGTCTCAACAACAAACTGCCAATTCTTGAGGAGGTTTTCCTGTCTTAAGAATGTAGCCATATCTGTGAATTTACTGAAATGTGGTTTAGATGTTCTTAAAACATTCACTCCATCTCTGGGTTTATGCCTAAAATGCCTTAAGACCTGATAGCAACTGTGGTGACACCCCCATATTTGTTAGGGACCATATCACCTCTAGACAGATTCCCAGAGACCCACAAATGGAACTCAATTAACTCCAAATGACACTAAACAAGACCAAACTTCAGTTTAAAGCCTGTTGCAGGACACACTCTATAGGTTCATAGGTTTGTACTAGGCTAATGACCACTAGGGCCTTTTTAATCCTAGCCATGCATCCCAAATCTCCCTTGGTGGATAAAGCAGAGGTTTGGGATATGAAACATTTACTATCAGGAGCCTGGGAGATGAACCATTTACAGGCTGCCTGTGTTCATTAGAGACAAGTGCCAAATCAGGGGTGAATTTCCAGTTCCCATCCAATTGTCCAAATTACATTTGAATTGGGTTAGGGAGGAACTCTGCTTCATATGGATGAGAAGCCTGTTCCAGAGAAGGGGTAGTCTGTGGGTTACATATCTGTGTCTCCAGCATGTCCTATTTATATGGCAGGCAAGGTTTAAGTCTTTAGAATGGGTAATTCTGGTGCTGTTTATTTTGTAGATATGCAGGAGGCAGGAGGTTCAACAGACAAGGGTCAGAAGATGCCTTGTATGCCAGGCATAATCTCCTCTCAAGAGCCTGTAGGAGAATGCAGGCATAGGGCTTTGAGGTGCTCTGTATAGGACATATTATTCACACCCTGTATTCTTCTCTGTGGATGTTCCAGTTGTTGATGTCCCTTGTTAGGCACATACCAAAGGAGACACAATACCCAATGATAGGTCTGATGAGTGCCGAATACAGTGGAACAATGACCTCCTTGGACTTGGATTTCATACCTTTGTTTATAAGTTGCACAACATAGAATGTTTTCCTCACTACCATAGATAAGTGATGGTCGAAGGTTAAATTATTATCTATGTGTTTACTCAAGTGCCTGACAGCTTGGTTGACTCTTAGGAGTGTGTTATCAATATGGTAGTTACCAGGGGTGGCCAACTTCCCAAATGATACTATTATGCATTTCTTGGCATTTAATTTTAGTCCATGGCTTTGACACCAGTTATTTGTCTGTGTTGGCCTTTCTTGGAGAACATTAGTGTCAGTGGGGGGAGTCTATGACTGCTCATAATTTGCAATTGTCTTCAACTCTGGTCAGCCAAAGGCCCTTGACATTGGCCTTAACTTCAGAGAAGTAGGTGCCAAAAAGGACCAGTCCCAGGACTGATCCCTGAGGGAATCAGCTAGTGAATGGCCTATTTGTAGTGGTGGACTCCCCATTTCTAACTTCCTGTGTCCTGTCTATGAGCCAACTGGCTATCCACTAGGTGCGTTAGGATTTGCACCTAACCATTGAGTTTGTCAGCAAAGCCCACTTGGGTATTGTGTCAAATGCCATGTCCATGTCAAGGTAGGCCATGTGAACCATTTTGCTTTCATCCATTGCTTTGATGACCTTCTCAAAGAAGTCCACCAGGCTGAGTAGGCATGACATGCTTTTGAGGAAACTAAACCGAGTTGGGTTCTGCATCTGGAGGTTTCCTGTGTCATCACCGATCATTTCCATGACAATTCTTTACATGGCTTTGAATGTGAAACTAATGAGACTTATGGGTCTGTAGTTTCCAGGGTCAGTAGATGGCTCGCCTTTGTGCAGAGTGATGAGAGTTGCTGCTAGCCTGTTTGGTGGCTGTGCTTAAATAGTGATTCCAGATGGTATGATAAGTCATGTTTCATTCTATTTAGAAGGCAGCCTAGGATGTTGTCTGGGCCCATTGATGCAGTGTTCTTGACTTTAGAGAGAACATTGAGGACCTGTTCCCAAGTGATAGTTGCTAGAGTTATATTTGATGATATTTCCTGAGGGGAGGCTGGGTGGGGGGAGAGAAGTTGGTTGATGAAAGACATGGCTCTAGGGCCCCCCAGTCCTCATCTGAAAGAAAACACATAGTAGGAAATCAATTTGCAGACTACTACATAGGTTCATAGTGTCATTGGTTGGTACTAGACTATTGGCCCTAGGGCCTATACAAGCCTAGCCATAAAAATCCCTGGATATTTCTTCCCACAATATTTTCTTCCCTGGACCTTTGTCTAGCTGGGTGACTGACATGATCCCCGAGGTGAATTTCCTATCTTCCATCCAATCGTCAAGGTTCTTTTTGAAGAGGGCCAATGAGGCACTCTGCTTGACATGTATGGGCAGTCTATTCCAGAGTATAGGGAGTCTCTGGGTCAGGAACCTATCCCTCCGGCAGGTTTTGTTAATTGTGATGACAAGGTTTAGATCCCTGGAGTGTGTGGCTCTGAGGGATTGGGATTTCTTTAAGTGGAGCATGTCCAACAGCTGAGGGTTTGACATGGCCTTGTATGTTAAGCAGATATCACCTCTGAGTAGACAATATGCCACAGAGTATAGCTGGAGTTTATTTAGACGGTCAGCATAGGGCATCTGCTTTAGGCCTGTGATTCTTTTAGTGAGGTATTTCTGCGGCCTTTCCAGCTGTTGCAGATGTCTTGTGAGGTACATACCAAATGGGGCATTGTACACTATAATGGGTCTAATGAGGGATGAGTACAGTGGGACAATGACCTCCTTTTTTCTGGATGAAAAGCCCTTAGTGATGAGGTGTGCCACATAGAAGGCTTTCCTGACTGTTGTGGCGATGTGGTTATCGAAGGTGAGACCAATGTCCACCTGTGTCCCTAAGTCTCTCATCACACTTTCTGTGTTTAGTGTACTGCCACCTATGTGGTATTTCATGGGTACATGGTTTTTCCCAAAGGGGATAACTATACATTTCTTTGCATTAAGCTTGAGCCCATTGCTTTGGCACCAAACATCTGTTTCTGTAAGGCCCTTTTGTAGAATATCCACATCATTTGGGAATTCAATAATGGCTCCCAGTTTGCAGTCATCTGCGACCTTTGTTAGCCAGAGTCCCTTAGTGTTGGCCTGTACTTCAGAGAAGTAGATGCCAAACAAGAGCGGTCCCAGGACAGAACCCTGGGGTACTCCACCTGTCACTTGTCTGGAGCTGGATTTGGAGTCAGCTGCTTTTACAGTCTGGGTTCTGACAGTAAGCCAGTTGGCAACCCATCGAGTGATGTATGGATTTATACCCAGTTTAATAAGTTTATCTATGATTCCAGAGTGGGGGATGGGGTCGAAGGCTTGCCAAGGTCCAGATAGGCTGTGTGGACTGCCTTACTGTCATCCACAGCTCTGGAGACTGATTTGAAGAAGTCAATCAGGTTCATAGATAGGTTCATAGATTAGTACTAAGCTAACTGCCCTTGCGAGCCATTTTAAGCCTAGCCAATTATCCCTTGTGAGACTCAAACCCTGCACCTTGTGTTTGTAAGGCAAACACCTTAACCATTAAGCCAAGGAGACAAGATCGGCCCTTCACGAACACAACCTGGGTGGGGCCCAGTATTTGAAGATTGCCATTGTCTTTGTTTATAAGTTCCATGATAATGCATTCCATGCCCTTGCAGATCAGGCTCATCAGTCTGATGGGACGGTAGTTCCCGGGATCCAAGGTTGATCTCCTCTTATGGAGTGGGATAACTGTAGCTGTGCACCACTCAATGGGCCCGAAACCTGAGATGAGGCTATGATTAAACATGACACTTAGATGAGATGCCAAGTTCATTTTGTAGTTCATGTAGTAAACAGCCCAGGATGTCATCTGGTCCCATGGATGCTGTGGAGGGTGCTGTTTCTACCTGTGTGGCCATGATTACAGTTATTTGGCAATCTTTTGGTATTGAGATGGGCCATTTAGGGGGTGAGAGGGGGGTGAAGTTGGCACTAAATCGATCTGCCAGGATACTGGCAATATCCTTGGGATCTGTATATTTAATACCTTTCTGTTGTAGCTCAGAACAGATCTGAGCATTGCCATTTAGATTCTTGACATAACTATAGAATGCCTTGTGGTTTTCTTTGGAATCTTTGGCAATTTTATTTTCGTAACTAGCTTTGGAAGATTTTATGAGGTATCTCTGCTTCTTACTGAGGCTGGTAAGGGAGTTTTTTGCATCCTGGGATTTTTCTCTTTTCTGCAACAGTATCTTACTTCTGTTGTATAGTTTGTTTATGGCAGGGGACCACAAGATTGGCTTCCTTTTTTGGAGGAGAGCGTCTTGGTTCTATTTGGGATGGCACTATTCATGCACAAGTGGATGTGCTCATACAGTGCGTTAGTGTAGGACTCAGCAGTCAAACTTTCAGCTCTCGTCTTCATAGGTGTCATGAAGTTTGTCACTTCTCACTTGAGTAGCATGAAGTTGGCTTTGGAGAAGTTTTTTATGAAGGTTTCCTTACTGGGGGGTGGGGGTGGGATGTAGATGTCAAGGATAATTTGCTTATAGTCAGACCTGACCAATGAGGGGGTGACCACTGGTGTGGAGCATCTATCACCCATGTTGGTAATGACCAGGTCTAGGATATTGGAGCTCCTCGTGGGACAATGAATTAGTTGATCCAGGGAGTTGGAATTTATGAATTCCAAGAACCGTTGGGAAAAGGTGTTAGTACCCAAGTAGTTTTCCCAGTTAATGGCAGGGTAGTTGAAATCACCCAGGATTTGGGTGTTTGGTTGTATCTTGATATTTTCTAGTATGTTTAGAAAGGTGCAGTAAGAGTCCTAGGGCATGGTGGGGGATCTGTAGCAAGCTACAATTTGGATTGCAGTCTTACCTAGTGTTAGCTGCACCTGGAGAATTTCAGATGCATTGTGTTGGGCAACTAGCCTGGAAGTGTGAATATCCTTGGTGAATATGGACACTCCTCCACCTTTAGTGTTTCAGTCTTGGTTTGGAGGCCAAAAAGTGTGGTAAGAGTTGTAGCCTGGTATTGCAGGGGTGCTCTCTGGACCCTTGAACCAGGTCTAAGTTACTGCACAGATATCGATGTTCTCCATTTTTAGGAGTGCCTCGAGAGAGTACATTTTGAGGTTTAGACTTCTAGCATTGAGTAGCCTTACCTTCAGATTTTGCATGCTTGTATCTGTTACAATGGTGGTTTTTGTCCTTTGAACCTTGCCTAAAGAAGGCAATATAGGGGTGGCAAGAGCTTTAGCCAGTAACCTGAATCCCAGAGGTGACAGGTGCAGACCATCTCTGGCAAAGCATCGTGGTTTGTCGATCATGTCATCCCAGGCAGACAGATATTGGATCCCCTTTAAATGATACCAGAAGCTTAGCCAATTGTTGAAGTCAATCATTTTGTCCTTATACTGTAGTATCATTCTGGGCGAAGGCAGGATGCTACTCAGGGCTAGGGTCATACCTGCCTGGGCCACATGACCCGAGAGCTCTTCCATGTCTCTTTTCATGTAGTCCAGGGAGGTGCATCTCAAGTCATTCACTCCAACATGGACAATGACAGAGTCGTATTTGTACTTGTTGTGGAGTGATGCATGCATTATGTAGCGGATCCTGGCACCCGACAGGCAGCTGACTGTAATTTTCTCCTTATTCAGCCTGGTGAGTGGAACATCAGTGTGCCTGACTATAGAGTCACCTATGACTAACGTGTTGGGTATGTTGTCTTGCCTTAGGGGTTGTTGTTGGGTGGCACACTAGTGTTGCGAGCTATGTGTTACTTTGGTTGTGACTGGTGTTTGTTTGCGTTTCAGTTTTGGAGGTCCTTGTTGCTTGAGCAGGTTAATGTTAAGGGCCTCTGCATATGTGGGTTTAGTGTTGCTATGTGTGGGTGTTAATTGTGTGGGTTTTGAAGGGCTATGTGTTGCTTAAGGTGTAGTGCAGGTGTTAACCTTCTCCTCTGGACTGTCTAACAAAATCTTGGCTGGAGAGAGCTTTGCTTCCAGTTTGGCTATGTAAGCGCATCTCTCACAGGTTGTATTGTTGGGTGGTAGGAGGAGAGGGTTGTCTGTGTACATGAGGCAGCTGCTGCATTGCCCCAGTATGCCCAGATTCACCAGGTGGACAGGAGAAATCACCAGAAGCTGACCCTTGGAGATGCCTGTTTAGGTGCTTTTTTGTATCTAGCCAATAACCAGACAGTGACCAAAGGTGAGAATCAAACCCTGTACTTTGTTTTTGTGAGATAAACACTTTAACCATTATGTCAACCCCCCGCCTCTTATATGGTCAGGGGAAGGAGAAATTTGAAAATTATGTAAGGTTCTTAAAGGTACTTGATAAACTCCCTATTAACAAGAACTCCATTATTTTGAGAGACTTTAACTACCCCTTAATAAAATGAAATACACACAACTCCCAATTTAGGATAAACCTACATTTTTTTACATTTAATAAACGAAAAGTCATGAGACCAGTCTGTTAAAAAAATAGACAACATAATATTCTTGATCTGGTCCTTATGAATACAGTTTCTTTGTGTACTTTCCCCCTGGCATCTCCTTCCTTGGTCAGATCATAAATTAGTAACCTTCCCCTTTAAAATCTCTAAACCCAATATAATCAGTATCTCAGAATTCAAGGATTTCAAACATACTAATCTGATGAAATCCTATGATGAAATTTCAAAATTCACTTATAGTAGCATCACCCTAGAAGTGGCCACAGCACGTAGCTTCACAAAGGAGTTTTAGGCCCAGTTAGATAAATGCATAACAATCGGCATTTTCAACCAAATTTAAATATAATGGGAAATTTAAAAACAAACCACCTTGGTGGTCCAGCAACATAAATGAAATCTACAACAAAAGAAAACAAAAACTTCTTAATGTATGCAGCACATCAAAAGGCCCTTATAATCAATGATAACATTAGAAAATTGATTAAAAACTTTAACAATACTATTAGCTATACCAAAGTAGTCTTTGAACTTATGTTAGCATCTGAATTTATGGACAATTTCAAGTACTTTTTCAGCTATGTTAGGAGCCATTGCTCTGAACTTATTAATAATGGCATCACTTACTCTGATCCAGCAGACACTGTTAAAGCACCAGACAATTCAGTGTGAATTCTAACCCAGATATCACTGTCTAAAAATTCTCAGATCCTCCCCATCATCACTAAAGAGCATGCACTGAAAGTACAGTCCAAGACTAAAAATCCTTCCTCCATGGCACCTGACAGTATACCCGGGTGTTTAACAAACAGTACTAAACAAACACTGATACAATTATTTAACCTGAGTTTAGCCACTGGCTTTGTTCCTGAGGTTTGGCACATAACAGTAGTGATGCCACTCAGCAAGGGTGGCCCTAACACTGACCATGGAAATTATAGGTCTATCTATCTGATGAGTGTTACTTGCAAAGCCATGGAATGGATCATATTTTAACTGACCTGATGAACATGTGGTAAAGGCTTTGAACCGGAAGTTTCTGTGGTACAGGCTTTGATTCTGTCAGCCCTTATTCACTTACTGTGTGACCTTATGTAAATCACTTAACCAGGCATTCCTGCTCCTGAGTCACCTCAGAAAAGGGACTGTATGTGCAGTAGGCCTATTTGGTAACATATGGGCATTATTACTATTAATAGTGTAATAATAATGATGCTATTAATAATAATACTAGTAATACTACTAATAATACTAGTAATACTAATAATAATACTAGTAATACTAATACTAATACTAATAATAACAATCTTTTCTAATGAATCTGGTTACCTTTTTCAAAAGGGCAACACAGGCTATTGAAAATGGTCACTGTCTACACTGTGTGCCTTGACCTGGCAAAAACATTTGACTTCCTGCATGCTAGAATAGTTAGCAATCTTAATGCATTATAAATAGATCACTATGTGGTCAGATCATAGGATCATAGGAGTTAGTAGGCTAATGGCCCTGGGGACCTTACAAGCCTAGCCAAGGGTTTATCCCCTAAAAAAGAAACCTCAGTCAGCACCTGTTGCCCCTGTCAATGAGGGGCAAAGGTGGAACCCCGGGTATAAATTTGTGGTTTCCCATCCACTCATGAAGGTTGCGCTTGAAGAGGGTCAGCGAGGTACTCTGCTTGACATGTATGGGAAGTCTATTCCAGAGATGGGGCAGCCTCTGGGAGACAGACCTGTCTCTCCAGCAGGTTTTGTTGATGTCACATATTAGATTTAGGCCTATCAACCAGGTAATGCGCGAGGAGTTTGACTTATGGATATGGAGCATCTCTAGTATGACAGGGTCCGATGTTGCCTTGTAGGTGAGACACAGACCACCTCTAAGCAATCTGTAAGCAATCTGTTTGATATCGAGTAATGTGATCGTGATTTGAGCCTGTCCACATAGGACAGGTGTTGGAGGCCATGGATTCTCTTTGTGAGGTATTTCTGTGGCCTTTTCAGCTGGTGCAGGTGTTTGGAGAGGTACATACCAAACGGGGCATTAGACTCAATTATAGGTCTAATGGAGGAGGAGTACAGAGGGGTAATGATGAAGCAAGTAAAATGCTTTTCTGACCACTGCCGCCACATGATGGTCGAATGTGAGATTGTTGTCAACCATAGTACCCAGGTTGTGTGCTTAGGGGTTTGCCATTGATGTGGTAATCAGGAGGAGCCATATTTTTGCTGAATCGTATGATAATACATTTTTTTGCATTTAATTTAAGGCCATGACTTTGGCACCAGTTATTTGTAGCTGTGAGACACTCTTGCAGTATGTTAACGTCATTTGGGGAGTCAATGACAGCACCCAACTTGCAGTCATCTGTAAACTTGGTCAGCCACACGCCCTTTGTCTTTACCTGGACCTCTGAGAAGTAGATGTGAAACAGTAGGGGTCCCAGGACAGATTCCTGGGGAACACCACTAGTGACAGGTCTGCTGTCAGAGGTGGTGGCACCTATTTTGACCTTGTGCGTCCTATCTGTCATCCAGTTGGCTACCCATCTGATGAGATAGGAATTAACATCAAGTTGTGTTAGCTTTTTAATGATGCCCAAGTGGAGGGTTGTGTCAAAGGCCTTAACCAGGTCAAATGACTTTCCCTCATCCAGGGCCTTGGTGACAGTCTCAAAGAAGTCAGCTAGGTTCAATAGGCAAGATCTGCCCTTGATGAATCCAAATTGGGTGGGGTCAAGTGTTTGGAGATTGCCTATGTCCTTGCTTATGACATCCATAATAATATGCTCTGTGGCTTTACAGATCAGACTTGTCAAGTTAATGGGATGATAGTTTCCCAGGTCAGTAAGGGCACCACCTTTGTGCAAGGGGATGACAATGACAGTTCTTTACTCTGCTGGAATGAAGCCTGTAATTAGGCTGTGGTTGAATAGGATGCTCAATGGCAAAGCTAGTTCTTGATGGAGATGGTGTAGAATACAGCCTGGGATATTATCAGGTCCCATGGAAGCAGTGTTCTTTGCCTTGGATAGGGCCTTTAACACTTGATTTATGGAGATGTGAGGTGTGAGACAAGTATCAGGGGATGGATAGCAAATTGGCTAAAGAACGGAACCCACATGATGCTGCAGTGTGTAGGTGACCAGTGTTGTCCTGCAGGGTTCAGTGCTGAGATGTTTTTCATTCAGAATTTATCTTTCTGATACTCAGGCCATGATCCAGAACCTCTGGCTAAATAAGAATGGAGATGACTGTAAGCTGGATGTTGTTGTCATGTCCTCCACCTGAACTGGAAGTTATAGTCATGTCTTCATCCTGAACTGGAAGTTATTGTCATATCCTCCTCCTGAACTGGAAGTTATTGTTGTGTCCTCCTCCTGTTGCCCTTCAGCAAGATCTTATACTCATAAACATCCACCATACTAAAATAGGCTCAAATGAAATGCTAAAAAATGCAATATTGCCGCATTTGGTAAATAAATCCTCCTTCCAACATAAAACAATGACAACACCCCACTCCAAAATGAAAATGCTGTTTAAGACCTTGGAAGTTGTGCTGAGAATGCTCTCTTTGATCATCATGTTACAACAATAATCAGGAAGTCCTTCTTCTTAGTATCACAGGACTGTCATCCAGAGCTAAAGCAGTCATGTTATATTCAGCATTGATTCTCACAGTTATCGAGCACAATGCCCCATTTGGGATGCACCTCACTCGACACGTTAAATAACTAGAAAGACCAAGAGGTTCCTAAGAAGGTACCTGATTTAAAAACTTAACTACTAGAAAAGAGTGGAAGTGCTGTCCCTTCATTCAGAAGACTCCTGATGGGTGAGTTATGTCTTGTCTTGTGTGCCATCAGGGACCAGTGGTCCTGGATTTCTTATATCTTCACAAATTAAATAGTCCCGCAAATATCAGAACCAGTGATCTAAATTTTAATTGGCAAATAAATAAAACATGGTGGAAAGATGGGTTCATTATGCAGTGCCTTCCCCATCTGCAGAATAGACACTCAGTGCAAATGAATTAGTGCAATATATCATCTTCCTTAAAACTGGAAAAAGGGGTTGTGCATGGATGGAAGGATGGATATATTATATTCCTTAAAATGGGAACTGGATGACTGGATGGGTGGGTGGATGGGTGGATGAATGGATGGATGGATGGACAAACATACGTATGGATGGATGGATGGACAGATGGAAAGATAGATGGGTGGCTGGATGGGTGAATGGATGGATAGATGGATGGAAAGATAGATGGATGGCTACATGGATAAATGGTGGGATGGATGGATGGATGGATGGATGGATGGATGGATGGATGGATGGATGGATGGATAGACAGAAAGATAGATGGATGAATGGAGGGATGGATGGATGGATGGATGGATGGATGCATGGATGGATGGATAGATGGATGGATGGATAGATGGATGGATGGATGGATGGATGGATGGATGGATGGATGGCTGCAGGGATGGATGGATGGCTGCAGGGATGGATGGATGGATGAATGGAGGGATGGATGGATGGATGGATGGATGGATGGATGGATGGATGGATGGATGGATGAAGGGATGGATGGATGGATAGATAGATGGATGGAAAGATAGATGGATGGCTAGATGGATGAATGGATGGAGGGATGGATGGAGGGATGGATGGATAAATGGATGGATGATATAGTATCTTCCTTAAAAGGGGGACTGGATGCCTACATGGCTTGACTGGTCTGTCCCTCCTCAAAAATATAAGGTAAGGTTAATGGGTGGGTACTGTCAAGGTGTTAATGAAGAGGTGGAGATATTCATTTCATATTTGTCTTTGTTACTTTTAATCTTTTGCCTTAGCCCTTTGTAGACCTTTTTGAGACTATTTCTGGTATGGGGGACTAAAATGCATTCAGTGTTGCAAGAAGTTTTCTTCCTTTCATTGTACGGTTTGTTGACATTGATGGGCTTGTTCTTAAACTTGCCATTGTACTTATGATGGACAGACACTGCTGCATCAATTGAAGGCATGAGGTGAGAGTAGAAGTCAGCGGTATAAGTCATAGGGTTCTGAAAAGGGAGGTTTTAAATTGCATTAAATTGTCTAATAACAATAGGGGAATACCCTGGAGAACTCCCTGAAAACTTTAGGGCTGGATGAAGTTCTCTTACTGAGAAAATGACAGTGTGTTTGTTGTTTCATTTAATCATAGAGAGGGCGACCTTGGGCATTATCAAGGAGATTGGAGCCTCTGCTTTGTGAAGGCTTTATTTGGTTAAGGGAGTTGGTGTTAATGGAATGACTATGCATACTTGTTGTTGGCTGTGTAAGTTGCAAGTTAATGTATGAGTAGTTGAAGTTGCCGAAGATTATTGTATTACACTCTGTACTTAGGGATACAAGCTGGATGAGATGGGTGTCAGAGACAGCAGGATACACAGATGAGGTTACATAATTGCCCATAATACGATAGCTGTACTTGTTTATCAACACCGTGAAATCCAGGAGTTCAGTGTTATTATCATGTTGAATTTGCTATGAGGTAATGGGATTGTGTATGACTACAGAAATTCCCCCATCCTTGAAAAATGATCTGAATGATTGATAGGCACTAAACCCAGGTAAGAAAGGAACATTCTCAGTACTTTGAAACCAAGTGTCAGTAATTATGTGGATTGGTATTTGCTCAAGGAATAACATGAGGGGATGTAACTAGTTAGGTAAATAGTAGATAGGTAATAATGCAAAATGGTGCTAATGATACAGTGAATGAAACAGATAACATGTAATAGAATCAGTCAATAAGTGAGCTGGAAACAGTTGAGTAAGTCAAAGCAGTATGGTACAATGGAATGAGTGCAGTAAAATAGAAAGTTGAAGCATGAATAAGAAAATGGCCTTATTTTGCTGTTGCAGGAGTGAAAGAAAGGAGTACTGAAGGGTGAAGTACTGCATTCCTAGCATCATCCAGCAGGGGTCACTGTAGGTATTGGTATTGGAGCACTGAATGTTGATTGGAGCTCCTAGTAGAGGTCAATGTACGTGATTATGCAGGAGAACTTACTGATGGGGAACTAACTGTTATGTTTTCTTTACTTTTGCTCTAGAAATGTATAAAACACAGCAAGTGACTATTCCAGTGGGAAATACTGCAGGCAGTGGAATACAAGAGCAGACCAAAAGAAGCTCACAGCCTGCACCAGCGGGAGTCAACAAAGGTAATGACATATGCCTTATCTTTACCCTGCTTCGGACACCTGGTTTACTTTCCAGACAGTACTGTCTGAGAGTAAATGTATCTAAGTATCAAGTGCAACATTTTTATATCACTCGGGTATCCTACTAACCCACAAACATCTCTTCCTCTACATCATCATAAGCAGACAGCACTATGCAAGGACCACAAAAATCTGACTTCACTGCCTTATGTCTTGGCTGAGTATGAGTATACTGTGCAGTCTGACTAGTTTAATTTCTTGTAGGATGAATATTTATTTCATTCTTATTTCTAACTTTATATTATTGAACTAAAATGCCTTTGATTGCAAGTTTTTGCTTTCTTGTAACACATTGTTTTGTTGCTTTATCTATAATGAGTTTGTGGCTGAAAATGGACCCTTGTGCCTTAATCCATCTAACTGCACATAGTAGAGGTCACAGTAAGTAATTCTTTAGGAGCTAGGAGCACTGACAGAAGTAGAAATGACAGTTGCTGCAATCCCACACTTTCCCAGCAGGGGGCATTGCAATTAATGTTGTAGCAGCACTGACTGCAGGGAGGGCAGCCGCAGTGGTGCAATGGTTAGTGTTGCTGCCTCACAGCAAGAGGTTCTCCGGTTCGATCCTCGGCTGGGGTGCCTTCTGTGTGGAGTTTGCATGTCCTCTCTGTGGTCACCTGAGCTTCCTCCGGGTGCTCTGGTTTCCTCCCATGTCCCAAAGACATGCTGTAGGTGGATTGGACACTCTATATTGGCCCTAGGCGTGAGTGAGTGCATGTGTGTGCCTTCTGTGGAAGTTTGGGTGCCAGACTGGCAACTCGACACTGTAAAACTCCACTGCTGATCATGAGCAGACAGGTGATCTGCTGTGGCGACCCTTAACCGGGAAAAGCCGAAAGAAGAAGAAACAACACTGACTGTGGGGAGAGCTTACAAGTGATACAATCCCATCTTCTACTAACAAGGATCACTTGTGAAGTAAATATGACAGAGAAGGAGATTTTTTTTCTTTGTAATAATTATTTTTCTTTCCCCAGAAATGTATAAACCGCAGCAAGTATCTGCTGCAGGAGGCAACACAACAAGTAATTATGCAGAAGAACAGTCCAGGAGGAACTCACAGCTACCACAGCCACAGCGTGCTCCAGTGGATATCAACAGAGGTAATGGGATAACAGCATCGTCTGAAGGGGAGTTATGCATTCTGTAGTCTCAGCTTCTCTCAGCAGTTTGTTTAGGTAATAATGTAGGAGTATAGGCTGTGCAGGCAACCAACAACTACTACAGTTCCACCTTCCTCCGTCAGGTAGTTTATGTTATAATTTAGAAGTACAGGCTGTGGAAGAAGCTGACAGACAAGGGATTTTGCATATAAATGCAGTGGCGTACTGCAATGGCACTTTATTTAACTTTGTAACTCATGGACATGCAGATGTAAGTAGAAGTCATTGTCTGTAAAGGTATAGAAATAGCCCCATTTGTTAAAGTTCACAAATAAATAACAAAGAATTTTACCTTTTAGTCTTGAGTCAAGAATAACACTTAAGGGTGTGCAAAGTACTGGTTTGTTCCACAAACAGCACTGGGAGACTACCTACTCAAATTTCCAGATCAGTCTCCAAGAACAAAGGAAAAAACACTACACATATATGTTTTCTTATTAATTTCATGCATGCAGAACTTTGATATTACATTACTTTCAGTGAATCAGTGTATTTAAAAATGTCCTCATCGCCAGTGATTCTTTTTTAGAGATTCACGTGAACACTTCACAAGTATGCATTTTAAAACATAGACCACCTGGTCTAAAATGTAGTATCTTTCGATCTTGTAACATTTAGGACCAGTACACACTATCTTACAGACATCCTTGCAACGACTCATCCCCAGCCTGAGAAGGCCAGAGCATACTGTTAATTAATCTGGTTTCCTCAGATACTTGGCACAATCAAGCATAACATAATATAAAATCCCTTAACTCCTTCAGCACTTATCAGTTATCTGTTAGTACAATGTAGTTTGCTGATAGAATGCAGTTGTTATAATATAAGGCTACTACTTATACAAAAAAAAATCTCTTGCATAATCATGCATCTGTATTTAAATTTTTCTTTGACATAAACATATCACAGACATTTATTTGACTCATTTGTGAAGAAACTGCAAGTTAAAGTGTATTTAATGAAGAATAATCATGAGACATAATATTTTTCCGTAACACATTGAAGCAGAAGTTTAAATCCCTGAATATGACTCGGGTGATCCAAGTTCAATTAGCTCCTCTGGCACCTGCTTGAGCTGGCAAAGGGGAAGGGAAGGCTGAAGTATTGCACTCTGCTCTTGTTTATTCAGGGGGTGAGGGTGTTGGATCAGGTGTTTGGTGTGCACATTCCTGTGCCTGAATCCATGGTGGGGACTGTAAACAACTTTGCAGTGTTGGCTGAAAGTGGAACAGGGTAGTCTTGAGGGGGTTCCATCATTTTTGGAAGTGTGTGACCCCCCCCCCCACCTTGCTTATGACCATCACATACCAACCTCTGAGCATGCTACTGCATATGCACTGTGGGGTTAGGATGTAAGCAGAAAACCACAATCCCCTACATAAATGACAGCATCACGCCTAGCCTGCTTCACCCTTGCCTCAAGGGGAAAGAATTGGCAGTAGGCCTTTTGCCCGTGGAGGAATGAATGGCCCAAGTGGCCAGTAGAAGGAATGCTTGATGGTTGGTGAGGAAGATTGGAGCAAAAAAAGCAGTAATGGCTCAGGAATACACTACTGGTGGAATAGCTACTGTAATCACAGGCTCTCCCAGGGGTCACTGTTGATAACAGTGTAAGAGCTGTAACTGTGGATTGGACCTCATAATTGCTGCAGTCCCATCTTCATCCAGCAGGGGTCATTGTAGGTAATGCTGTTCCAGGGGAAGTCAGGTAAAGAACAGCATAAAAGCCTTCTGTACAGGGGAAGTCAGACATCTGCAGCTATGTCCTCTTCCAACAAGAGCCATTGTAAATACTAGCATAAGAAAACTGACCACGAAGGCAGTATGAATTACTGAGTACTTTAATTGTCTCATGGCGGGTGATATTTTAGATGATGGTGTAGTTGAACAAGACATGGTGTGTTAACAGTTGATGCAATTACAGTCTGTTTCAGACACAATCAACCACAGGAATGGTATAATTATTTGTTTGTGTCTTTCGGCTTTTCCCGGTTAGGGGTCGCCAGAGCGGAACTCTGGTCCGCTAATGATTGGCAGTAGAGTTTTACATGCTGGCTTGCCAGGCCTAATGCACAACCTTCAACGAAGGAACGCCTGTTCACGCATGTCGCCACACAGAAGACGCTCTAACTGAGAATCGAACAGGCAACGTCTAACTGTGAGACGACAACACTACCGCAGCACCGCCACCGCATGGTGTGCAAATGAACTCTTAATTTCTGCAGTATCAGGTGCTTCCAAGGCTGATCATTATTCACAGGAATAGAAAATCACTAAATGACTGTCGGCTGGTGTGGGATTGAGGGGGGTCTTGTTGCTAACTTTTTGCATCACAGATCTCTGTAATTAAAAGTATAAGAGCAATTGTTGAGCAGGAGTTTCTTCTTCTTGTCTGCAATAATTTTTTTTTGTTTTCCTTGCTCCAGAAATATACAAACCGAAACAAGTGAGTGTTCCAACAAGAGTTACTGCAGGTAATGGTGTACAAGGACAGGCCAAGAAGAGAACACAGCTACAGCAGCTGCAGCCAGTGTCAGACAAATTCAAGAAAGGTAATAATGTAAAAGCATTCTCTGTAGGTGACGGTACACAATCTTCCGTTTTTGTCTCTTGCAATAACAATTACTGCAGGTGGAGGTGTACAGGCACTGAATGAAGGGAGAGGCTGTACCTACAGCCAGTATTTCCCATTGAGAATCACTAGTGAAGAAGCAATGACAGAAGGGAGAAAATAATTAATGCAATCTCAACCTCTCCTACCAGGGGGCACTGTAGGTAACACTACAGTAGCACTAGCTTTAAGTGAAAGTACACAGTTTATGCAATTCTAATCTCTTCCTGTAGGATGTCACTGTAGAACTGTGTTAGCACTCTTGGAGGGGAGATAAGTTTCTGCAGTCCCAGGCCACCACAACAGAGGGCCCATGTCAGAATAAATTGGAGGTCTGACTGTGTGAAGGTGGGATAATACAGTATGATAGCTGATTGAGTGTAATTATGTCAAAAGCATTGGCTATAGCAGTGTATTGGGGAAGAATTATGTAGGAACAGTGAATATGGCTGGTCTATACAGATACTGCAGTTCCAGCTTCTGTCAGCAGGGGTCGGAGTAATTAACTGTGCAGGTAGACAAACCTGTGATGTTCATAGCTAGTGTAGATGCACCCTTTTCCAGTGGAAATCAGCAAAACTAATGGCAAGCAACACTGCCTGCAGCACAGCTTCAGCAATACCAGACTCTCCCAACAGGTAATCCCAGGTATCGGCATAGGTGTATCAACTGTGATGGATAAGAAGAACTGTATTTTATTGTTATTCTATTTATTAGTTAATTGGGTATAGATATAATATGTAAGTGTCTTTTTTTCAATGGGCAATCTGGTAACACTTTTGTATTCAGAGTTAAACAATGGATAAATCTAAACTGAAGGAATTCAACTCAGGACTCCAGGAAAAAACTTGTTAGCAGCTCATAATACCCTTAAATCCTCCGAGCTAACCTGGCAGATATAAAAATGTATGAATATTGCACAAGAAAATGGCAAAAAGCACCAAACCTTCACTAAAACCAAGTCCAAGGTACCCAGGAAAGATACCACCAGCAGAACAGTTCCAGTTCTGAATTGGAACTGCTCTGCTGCTGGTATCTTTCCTGAGTACCTTGGACTTGATTTTAATGTATGAATATTGACTTTGTAGGTGGAAGTTGGGGTGCTTAGCACTACTAATGCAGTCCCAGTATTAACAGGCAGGTATCACCCCAATATCAGCACTGAAATAAATAGGACATGCTGGAGGGACAGATTCATAACCCAGAGGCTCCCTTCACTCTGGAATAAAATCCCAGTCCAGGTTAGGCAGAGTCCCTCATTGACTCTCTTCAAGAGGAATCTTGATGAGTGGATGGGAGATCTTAGGTTTACCCCGGGTATCACTTCTGTGTCACTGTTAGACAGAGGCACAGTATACTAACCTCGAAAAAGGGCATAGCAACATAAATTTAAAATGGGTGGCGAAAGCCAAACACACTCTGGCTAGGCTTATAAATGCCCTAGGGCAGATAGCCTATATGAACCTATGAACCTATGAACAACTAATAAAATAACCCATGCCTGCCTTAATTGTATGTACTGTAAATAGTAATAATATAGCTAATAATAGCACTTTAGTACTTGCATTTATAATTACAAATAGACTAGCATACAAATATATTGTCTCTACTTTGTCACTGTACAACTCTGTGCATTCTTTAGTTTACGTACAATTTTCCATTTGTGTATTTTGTTCACAGTGCCCAGGTTATTACCAGCTCACTTACCCAGTTATCAAACTGAAATAAATATATAAATAAATAAATAAGTAATAAAAGAACCCTGACTCTAACTGATATACCAACAAAGTTCCAGTAATATGCATAAAAAAACAAAAAAACTTTGTGACGCGTTCACAACTTCCACAATTCCAGGCACTGCCAGCAGGGGTCAGTGTAGGTAATAGTTACACATACTGAGCAAGGTTAGATTTTATTTCTCTTTTCCCCAGTTTACTTATTTTTAAGCTCCAAAAATATAAGAGACAGCAGATGTCTGTCACAGGAGAAGCCAGTGAAGGTGATGGTTAAAGACTTAGCTGTACCCGAGATGTCACAGTTTCTGCAGTCCCAGTATTCCCAGCAGGAGTTGTAAGAGTATTGACTGTTGGGGAAGGGAGTTCCTAGCAGGGAACATGGAAGGTAATGGTATAGATTTGGAGATGGAACTGATAATTTCTGGAACTTGAGTCTATTCCAGCAGGAGATTTTGTAGATAGTGGTGCAGTATTGTAGGAGAGCTCACAGATGATGAACTGTCAGCCTGTATCAGGAGGCATTTATGTAGGTAATAACAATGAACAGTGACATTTTTCTGTGCAATAATCCTGTTGTTGCTTTTTTCTGCTAGATTCAAAAATGCATAGTTTTCCACCTGCGCCTTTCCCAGCAAGAACCAGAATAAGTGATACTGTTGGACAGCGGGCCATTGGGAGGTCACAGTTACTGCAGCCACAGCCTTTTGGACTTGAGCTCAGCAAAGGTAATGCATGAAAACATCATTTTCAAATGATTTAGCCCTTCTGCATTTTCCATCTATACCCCAATGTGTGTGGGTGAGGAGGATGGCAGGAGTGGCGTGGGGTAATAGTGTAGAAATAGTAACAGGGAGAGCTTATATATGTACCTCACCCAGCTTGTCTTAGCGGGGGTGGCAGTGTAGGTAAAAGTGTGGAAACACTAATTATGCAGGAACTTGCAGCCACTGCAGTCCCAACAACTCCCAGCAGGGGTCACTATAGGTAATACTGTAAGAACACTTAGGGATCTTCCAGGAGGAAATGCCATTGATTATACTGCAGGAGTACTTACTACAAGGTGGGGGAAGAGCTGACAGCTGTTGCAATGCAGTTCTAGGCTAACCAAGCAGAAAAATCATACACAATGCTTTGGAAGAGTCAGTAATGTGGAAGTTGTCATCTACTTTCCTCTTTTTCCAGAAGGTTTCACTGAAGGTAATGATATAGGAGCACTGATTTTGGGGGGGGGGGGGTTGCAGAATAGGCCTATAGGGCTCAAAGTTGGAGCACTAAAGTTTGTGGAATTAACAGTGACTGCTGTTCCTATGTTTGCCAGCAGGAGTCACTGTACATGATGTCACAGATGAACACACTGAAGAGATCTCAGATCTACTGCACCCACTTCCTTTTTCTTGAGGTAATGGTTTAGAAGCTGTGTGCATGGGGTAGAGCACAGCAATTGCCCGCTCAGCAAAAGTGCTGCAGCGAATAATGCAATGATTTATTGGGGTGGTTGTGAGGGTTATGGATGTTATAACCCCAGTGAATGCTTGCAGTATTTCCTACAGATAATATTATAAAAGTACTGATTATGTATGTGGTTTGTTGATAAACAGTGCTGGTTGTTTGTTTGTTTTTTCTCACTGTAGAAATGCAACGACCACAACATCTGATGGTAACAGACATCACTTCAAATAGCATGTCAGCATCTTGGGCTGCTCCTAACGAATGGGTCCTGCAGTATCATGTCCAGCACATTAAACCAGGGGGCCAGTCTTCTGTTGTCACACTTTCCAGCCATATCAAACAAGTGTTCCTTCAGACTCTCCAGCCCGACTCCCTCCACGTAGTGTGTGTAGCAGCGCTGTACAGGAAAGGACGAAGTGACAGTGTCTGTGAGAGGGCAAGAACATTATCAGGTATATGCAAAGGAAATTCTGGGAAGCTGCAGTGGGGAGAAAAACAGATACAGAGTCAGTGAAGAGAGAAGGTTGACAGTGAAAAGAAGGAATAGAATGTGAAATGTAAAAGAAGAGCAGGTAAAGTAACTGAGGCAAAGACATACCGTGAGAAAACGAAATGGAAAATGTAGGCATAAAGAAAGGTGAGATGCAGCATTTAGCAGAGGGATGGATAAATTCAATAAGGCTACTTTTTTTTCTTTTTACAGAAACAACTTTCTGAGTACACCCTGCAGCTTACAATAATATCTCTGAGACTGTCTTTTTTGCTTTAACACCAACTCTACTGTCCACATGCAATTTCTGGTCTATCTAGATTTAATTGCTTGTTTCATTTGTCATTTTCTCTGACTAACAGTCCTTCATGGTTTTTGTACTGTAATTCTTCTTCTTTCGGCTTTTCCCGGTTAGTAGTTGCCACAACGGATCACTTGTCCGCTCATGATTGGCAGTGGAGTTTTACAGTGTTGAGTTGCCAGCCCGGTGCCCAACCTTCCACAGAAGGCACACACACACACACACACACGCACTCACAACTAAGGCTGATTTAGAGTTCCCAATCCACCTTCTGCATGTCTTTTGGGATGTGGGAGGAAACCGGAGCACCCGGAGGAAACCCACGCGTCCACAGGGAGGACATGCAGACTCTGCACAGAAGGCACCCCAGCTGAGGATCGAACCGGAGAACCTCTTGTTGTGAGGCGACAATGCTAACCACTGCACCACCGTGGCCGCCCAGGTTTTTGTACTGTAATTAAAATTCAGTAATCATAGTTAACTGCTACCAATTGGCTGAGCCAAAAATGTTACAATAGACCATCGATTATCTGAAACGTTTGTTATCCGAACCAGCCTTCCAAAGTTTTCAGGTAGGAAAAATCATAAAGTCTGAATATAACATTATATGTATTCGACTGCACATGTTTTTTGAGCTTGTAGCCAGCTCGTGTGTGAAAAATATTCTTTATTGTAGATTGGAATCACTGAATGGTTGAAAAGTATATTCCTGCATACAGAAAAAAGCAAGATTTTATTATTTTTTTTACCCAGTTCAATTATATGTTTGATTATGTGAACTACCCTTGGTCCCAATTAGTTTGGATAATCGACTCTGTACTGTAATTGTACTAAGTAGCTGTGAAAGTCACTGCAAGATCAGCCCAGCAGAGTGTGCATACTGCCAGTTTATCAGACAGTGGGTGTATTCTCAGTCATGTTCTGGATGACAACTGGTAAGCATCCATCCATCCATATCCCCTCTTTCCCATTGTTGCACATGGGGTTAGGGTGTCACTTCAACAGTTACAATCATCTAGAGCCAATGTTTGCACCACAAGGTGGCTAGCCCTGCCACAGTACTTCATCCACACTACACTTATTAGTAATGAATTTCTGGGAAAGGTTTTTATAGTGAAGTATGTATGGTCCCATCCAACAACCTTGTCACATCCACATAAAAAAAAATCAATGGAAATGCATGCCAGAAACCCCAAGAGATCTCGTCAGCTACCCTCCCAGATAATCTATAGATCTTCCAGGTAACACATTCTCTTATTAATACTAAGAAAGCTGTTAGTAATGTCATCATAAATACAACTATGTTCAAAATACTTCATGAATATACCCAAATCGCAGTTCATATGCTTTAAAGAATTTTTGCTGCTCTGAGCAGTTTTATAATTTATTGTTTAATGAACAGATTTCAGTATAGAGGTTAGCAGACATCATTGATAGCATGGGCCAGAAGCACAGTGGACACTGTAGTCTTATCTGCGGAATGCACAGGTTCAGTCTGACCACATTGTTAAATTTGTTGATATTACTATTCTGATATTCAGAAGGTAAGATCTGCTATTCAAAGTTATTGTCTAACTTTGGTGTGATATCAGTTTTTGAGTTCACTGTTACCAGAAACCTGTCAGGTCTTTTACAGGAGAGGTACAAATTTACTCCAGTTATTAGGGAAACTCAAAAGAAGCAACTTCTTTTAAACAGATCCCAGCAGTTCAGAATTTTTCTTGGTAGGTTGTGCTCCTTGTAAAATTTGTGATTGCATGTATAAGACTATATCCTTTTGTACCATTAACCCAAACAGTGACATAAAATGCCTCATAACTTGCAGTATTATCTGGATGTTTTATGTAGTGCATTGCCCCTTTGGAGCATTATATGCCCAACAAACTTTCTGTCCATTTATGAATGGTATCAGAGAACATCTAAGTGATAGCAGATAAAAGAAGATAAAAAACTAATGAATGTTAATAAATGTCCACTGCTGCTTTTTGTTGTATCAGAATGGCTACATGCACCAGTAATACTTCTAATGATTCCAGTTTACATGATGAACAAGATTACTGGGAATAACTGTGGGTCTAGTTACCCCTGGATTAAATTATATGTATTAATAGATATAGACAGATATAGCTATATATCACTGCATATATTACACCTCTACTAACAGGATAAAGGAATTGTATATTATAACTTTTTTGTGATTTAAATTTAACGAGATACTTTTACACCTGTATTAAATTATAATTTTTTTAGAATGTTTCCAACTTATACATTTATGTATACACTCTAGGGTCCCATTAATTGCAGAATGTAGATAAGATGGCAAGAGAGGATCGGCTATAATATTTTTCTCCACTAGATAACACCAGGTCCTCTCCTTCCACCTCTTTTTCTGACATTAATTCTCTATCTATTCTTACTTCCTGTACTAAACTTTGAGTATTAATTACTTCTCTCTATTCCCCTACTAATTTTTCACCCCCATTTTATTGACCCAACTCCTCTCCCTACTCCACCCCCTTCTCCCTCCCACTCTCTAATCCCGTCAAACTAACTGCTATCACAACCTCTCTAGACCTGCATTAAGTACTCTTCAGCATTTTGCACTACCTTACTACTAATCACCTCCTACTAACATTGCCTCATCTGCCAAATGACCTCTTAATTTTGTACAGCTATGCTGACCTATTTGACCTTCTTCTATTGCCCTTTCTTGTATGTAGTTGAATTCTACTCTCAAAACCATACAGAGAATTAATTACTCACTGGCTATCTTCTTGTTACTTGTATAACTTGTGCAGTGAACGTAATACTAGTTTATCTTACTGTGAAATTTAATTTAGTTTTTACTGAGAAATTTCCAGTTATATATTTTCTTTTGTGAAGCTTTTCTCCCCGGGCCTCTGCTGAAAAAAGGCACAAGCTCAGTCAGACAATCCCAGTCAACAAATGTCAAATAAATAAATAATACATTTTTGAAGGAGTATTTTACACTTGGCTATTGCTTTTTTTCTGTTTGTTGTTCTATAATAGTTATACATATGCATATATATTAAAATGGGAGCGCTACGGAATCCTGAAAGCCCAAAATCCTGAAGACCAAAATCCTGAAAGTTCAAAATCCTGAAAACTCAAAATCCTGAAAACACACAGGATATCAACACTTACTACAATCCAGCACAAGTACATACAAAAACAAATAAAACACAAACCATATTACTCTTCTCCAAGTAACTTAGTGCACTGAAGTGCAATCTCAGAGTTGTTATATTTAACTAGCAGGGGGTGCAGGGGGGCTTGCCCCCTGCGTATAGTTGAAGGGTAATATGTTTCTATATGTACTTGTGCTGGAATATAGTAAGTGTTGGTATCCTGTGTGATTTCGGGATTTTGGCCTTAGGATTTTAGGCTTTCAGGATTCTGTAGAGCTCCTGTGGTACGTCATCAAGAATAGAATTAATATAGTCATTCACCATACGCACGCTCTCCTTGTTAAGACGCTAAAGACTCTCCAACCGTTTCAATGATGTAATTCAAATATGCTGGCATACACCACCACCAAAATTATTGGCAAATCAATCCAATAGTAAAAACAAACGTTTTTATTCAAGAGGACAATAAGTGAGCGCTTTCGCCAATAGGCTTCATCAGACTGTTACAATGGCACTCATGCAACACAGTTTAAAAACAGTTTCCTTCACAGTAATTGGTTGAAAGCCATCTAACATTAATTAATTATTCATGAAGCTTAAAAAGTAATTATGGCACAGCCAAATATATGGGAAAACAATGTAAACTGCTGTCTTAAAAACACATATAGATAAAGACATATATATTGATATAAGCATCACAAATACTTTAAAAACATACTAAAATATGTATACATACATAAACAAATACAAAAAATAATACTAATTAAAATCTACAATATATATAATTTGCCTAAAAATTAATTGAACTATTTAGGTCTGGGGATCCTTCTATTATTCAAAATTGGTTTGATTTGAACTTTATCGTTCAAACCAGGTGGTTCATCAGCTTTTAACCTGATTATCCATCTCACTTCACATTCCAATGTCAAACTAATAATATCACCCCCTCTATGATTAGAATATACTTTCTGGAGAACACTAAATTTAAATATATGTTGTTTTCCTAAGGCCTGTTGGTGTTTGGCTAACGCATTCACGTCTGAACCCATCCTAATATTATAGTTATGTTCTCTGATGCGATCTTTCAGGACCCTATTGGTCTTCCCTACATAAAATGACGTGCATGTAACACATCTTGCAAGGTAGACCACATTTTTGCTGTTGCAATCAGATTCTGTGTCGAAGTGAAACCTATAATTTGTAACTGGATGAATGAATGTAGTTTCCTCATTAATGAAGCAGCAATGATTACATGCACCACATGGCACCGTATTCTTATCTTTTCGGGTCACCACTTTTTCAAAATTTGCCAACCTGGGTTTACATAATATCCTTTTCAGGTTAGGTTTATTCCTAAAGGCAAAACGTGGCTTAGGTCCCACCATTTCCACAATTTCCCTATTAGAGGATAGAATATCCCAATGTTTAATATACAATTCCTTTATCCTACTGGTATCCCTAGTGTAAGACATAACAGGTCTTACTAACTCTCCAGAAGAATGTGAAGGTGTTACAAATCTTTCATTCATTTCTGAAAAATAGGGTTTAGCTGTTGTCATGCGTAATCCGTTAACCTCAGATATCACCATCTCAATTAATTCTATTTCATACCCTCTTTCAATAAACCTCTTTTTCAACTGCTCCACCTCAGTCACATATTTATAATCTAAAGGATTGTATCTAGAAGCTCTTAAAAATTGACTTTTCATAATATTATAAAAGACATGGTGTGGGTGCATGCTGTTTCTGTGGAGTAATGTGTTCCTGTAGCATAATTTTCTATGGATAGAAGTATTTAAAGCTCCATTCTCTAGCCTAGACACTTCTACATCTAAATAAGAAATCCTAGTGTCTGAATACTTTAGTGTAAACTTCAGGAAATTGGTAGACGAATTCATATGGTCAACAAAAAATCCCAAAGTCTCAACATCTCCAAGCCAAACAAAAAAACAAATCATCCACAAACCTACGGTATAACCCAACATGTTCCTTAAAGAGATCATGGTGGAGCAGAAATTCTTCTTCCCAAGCTGCCATGACCAGGTTGGCGTAGCTATTGGCACAAGAAGTGCCCATAGCTACGCCATCCCTTTGGAGGTATATATCTTCACCAAAGACAAACACATTGTTGCACAATATAGTTTCAAGATATAAAGCAATTAAATCAATCTTCGTAACTAGAAAATCTGAATGTGACGATAAATAGGTCCTTATATAATGAATGCCCACATCATTGGGTATCACAGTAAACAGGCTGACGACATCTAATGTCACTAATAAATAATCAGTATCATCATCCAAGTCCTTGGTGTATGCATATAAATTCAATAAAAACTGCTTACTATCCTTAAGTGTGAAGTTATTCATGTCTACTAATGGTCTTAAAGTTGTTTCCGTGTAAATGGATAATGGTTCGGTGACCCACCCTTGTCCAGCTACAATTGGTCTCAATGGTGGTTTAGTGCTAGATTTGTGTACCTTCGGTAGGCCCTGGATAATGGGTAACACAGGGTGGTTTACTTTAAGATATTTATATAACTCATCAGTTATACTGGAAGACATAACCAAGTCATCCAATGTATAATAAACATCGAAAACCTTCGGTTTCACCACTTCCATATCAATTTTGAGATAGACTTTATCATCACCTAAAAGATGTAACATTTTCCCATTATAATCAACCAAATCCATTAAAACAATTGGGCCTCCCTTATCTGCAGGTCGAATTATTCGACCTGCAGATAAGGGAGGCCCAATTGTTTTAATGGATTTGGTTGATTATAATGGGAAAATGTTACATCTTTTAGGTGATGATAAAGTCTATCTCAAAACTGATATGGAAGTGGTGAAACAGAAGGTTTTCGATGTTTATTATACATTGGATGACTTGGTTATGTCTTCCAGTATAACTGATGAGTTATATAAATATCTTAAAGTAAACCACCCTGTGTTACCCATTATCCAGGGCCTACCGAAGGTACACAAATCTAGCACTAATCCACCATTGAGACCAATTGTAGCTGGACAAGGGTGGGTCACCAAACCATTATCCATTTACACGGAAACAACTTTAAGACCGTTAGTAGACATGAATAACTTCACACTTAAGGATAGTAAGCAGTTTTTATTGGATTTATATGCATACACCAAGGACTTGGATGATGATACTGATTATTTATTAGTGACATTAGATGTCGTCAGCCTGTTTACTGTGATACCCAATGATGTGGGCATTCATTATATAAGGACCTATTTATCGTCACATTCAGATTTTCTAGTTACGAAGATTGATTTAATAGCTTTATATCTTGAAACTATATTGTGCAACAATGTGTTTGTCTTTGGTGAAGATATATACCTCCAAAGGGATGGCGTAGCTATGGGCACTTCTTGTGCCAATAGCTACGCCAACCTGGTCATGGCAGCTTGGGAAGAAGAATTTCTGCTCCACCATGATCTCTTTAAGGAACATGTTGGGTTATACCGTAGGTTTGTGGATGATTTGTTTTTTGTTTGGCTTGGAGATGTTGAGACTTTGGGATTTTTTGTTGACCATATGAATTCGTCTACCAATTTCCTGAAGTTTACACTAAAGTATTCAGACACTAGGATTTCTTATTTAGATGTAGAAGTGTCTAGGCTAGAGAATGGAGCTTTAAATACTTCTATCCATAGAAAATTATGCTACAGGAACACATTACTCCACAGAAACAGCATGCACCCACACCATGTCTTTTATAATATTATGAAAAGTCAATTTTTAAGAGCTTCTAGATACAATCCTTTAGATTATAAATATGTGACTGAGGTGGAGCAGTTGAAAAAGAGGTTTATTGAAAGAGGGTATGAAATAGAATTAATTGAGATGGTGATATCTGAGGTTGACGGATTACGCATGACAACAGCTAAACCCTATTTTTCAGAAATGAATGAAAGATTTGTAACACCTTCACATTCTTCTGGAGAGTTAGTAAGACCTGTTATGTCTTACACTAGGGATACCAGTAGGATAAAGGAATTGTATATTAAACATTGGGATATTCTATCCTCTAATAGAGAAATTGTGGAAATGGTGGGACCTAAGCCACGTTTTGCCTTTAGGAATAAACCTAACCTGAAAAGGATATTATGTAAACCCAGGTTGGCAAATTTTGAAAAAGTGGTGACCCGAAAAGATAAGAATACGGTGCCATGTGGTGCATGTAATCATTGCTGCTTCATTAATGAGGAAACTACATTCATTCATCCAGTTACAAATTATAGGTTTCACTTCGACACAGAATCTGATTGCAACAGCAAAAATGTGGTCTACCTTGCAAGATGTGTTACATGCACGTCATTTTATGTAGGGAAGACCAATAGGGTCCTGAAAGATCGCATCAGAGAACATAACTATAATATTAGGATGGGTTCAGACGTGAATGCGTTAGCCAAACACCAACAGGCCTTAGGAAAACAACATATATTTAAATTTAGTGTTCTCCAGAAAGTATATTCTAATCATAGAGGGGGTGATATTATTAGTTTGACATTGGAATGTGAAGTGAGATGGATAATCAGGTTAAAAGCTGATGAACCACCTGGTTTGAACGATAAAGTTCAAATCAAACCAATTTTGAATAATAGAAGGATCCCCAGACCTAAATAGTTCAATTAATTTTTAGGCAAATTATATATATTGTAGATTTTAATTAGTGTTATTTTTTGTATTTGTTTATGTATGTATACATATTTTAGTATGTTTTTAAAGTATTTGTGATGCTTATATCAATATATATGTCTTTATCTATATGTGTTTTTAAGACAGCAGTTTACATTGTTTTCCCATATATTTGGCTGTGCCATAATTACTTTTTAAGCTTCATGAATAATTAATTAATGTTAGATGGCTTTCAACCAATTACTGTGAAGGAAACTGTTTTTAAACTGTGTTGCATGAGTGCCATTGTAACAGTCTGATGAAGCCTATTGGCGAAAGCGCTCACTTATTGTCCTCTTGAATAAAAACGTTTGTTTTTACTATTGGATTGATTTGCCAATAATTTTGGTGGTGGTGTATGCCAGCATATTTGAATTACATCATTGAAACGGTTGGAGAGTCTTTAGCGTCTTAACAAGGAGAGCGTGCGTATGGTGAATGACTATATTTTATTACTTTAGAGACACGCTGCTCCTTGGCTCCGTTTGTGTGCTGTGCCTCCTTTTGCTGTGTAAGAATAGAATTAATGTTGCATGATGTAATAGAAGTTATTTACGCATTGTGGGTGAAGATGGTAATAGCTAAACTGATGAAGGCATGTCATTGGTGAAACTGTTTTTGTTTGTTATCAGAGTGTCTAGATATGATCAAAATGTGAATAAAGGAAGCTGCTCCAGAGACCTAGAGGGATAAAGCTCTAGCTATAGCCCAGTCGGCCTGGGTTTGATTAGTGGCTCAGGGGACTGACGGAGCTGCAGGGAGGGATGGGTGTTCCTAACCAGGGTGAGAAGGTGTTCATCATCAATAATGGTTCCTTAGGGGAGACATGATTCAGTGAGAGGAGTTGACCTTGATCAGAGACTGATGAGCATGGGAGTCAAGCATGTATTCGGTAGGGCATATAACAACTGAGTCCAGATGGAAGTGGAGACAACCAAGCCCTCAGGACACCCTTATCATCTATGATTGTCCCCAGTAATATGACAGTAAGTCTAGGGGTGGGAGATAGACTGGTAGACCCAGCATGGATGTAGAGCAGAGCGGACCGGGCCAGTGTAATGATGTCCCAAGGGAGACAAAAAAAAAAAGAAAATGTGAATAAAGGCCGCAGTCTTAAAGTACCACCTCCTTTGCTGGTTTTGGCTTATGTTTTAGTTGATTTACAGCCATGCAGTAAAAGTGGTCCTTTATCAGAGTGATGCACACCACTCGGTTTGTGATTATGTCCCAGTCTCAGCTAGCATTCTGGGTGCTGTTGGAGCCATCTCGAGCAGACTGAGAGTGAGAGGTTAAAATTTCCAGGGGAAACCCTGGTCCTCCACTCTGCAAAAATGGGCTAAGAGTGCAAATCCCATCAAGGAGTACTTAAATTCCAAAAGAACACCATGACTGTGCAGAATCATGTACTGGGCTCAGCTTGGCATAGTGGAGCACTGCACCATGCTTATTGTTTGAAGGGGGGGGGGACTTAGGAGCATCCAAAAATATTCCTCACTGAATGATGACCATGGTTCCCACCTCTCCCTTTGGGGGCATTTGTCACTGGGAGTTGACATAATGTTTAAAGTGTTTACCTCATAGACAAGAGGTACAGAGTTTGATTCTCACTAAGGGGAATGGTTTGGCTTAAAATGATCTACAAGGGCAGCTGGCCTAGTACTTATCATCTGGCAGTTGGTGCAGAGGTTAAGGCTGTGAGCTGTAGTTCCCATGATACAAGGTTTGATTCCTTCAGCCCTAATTTATCTGTGTTGGAGGTTGGTATAATGGTTAAGGTGATTACCTCATGGACAAGAATAACAGGGTTTGATTCTCACTTAAGAGAAATTGGCTAACCTTAAAATAGTCCACAAGGGCAGCTAGCCTACAACTTGCCTATGATGCTGGAGTGAATGCTGCATTAGTGGACAGAAACTTGATGGTCACAGAGGGAATGGAGACAAATGTTTATTTTTAATTGACATAATTCACATTTCTCATAGTAAACAATTGAGTTACTTCCTGTTTATTCTAAAGCTGAGAGGAAGCCACACCATGATACCATGATGATCCAAAATTGGAAGTTAATGATTTTTGTTAGTTCTGATATGCCAAATGGGTTTCAGGTGGTTCTAGTGAATGAGCTGAGATTTGTACATGAATTCTGTTTCATAGTCAGCTCAGTTTAAAGTGACCTGCCTAGAACTGCACAGATAGCGTACAGCTACGCCAAGATTCAGACCGAGGTTGCTGGGGCTCTTGTAATGAGAGTTTCTCTGTTCTAATTTCAGGATATTTTAATGAATCTTAATTTTGATATTGTTTTGTAACTGGTGTTATTTTATATTTCTGCTTCCTAGCACCTTTGCCAGTGAAGAACTCCAATTGCCAATATGCAATGCACTACAGGAGAAACTGCAGACGTCAGTACCTGCTCTGTCAGCCATGGATGGCCTACAGAAATTGCCTGTGATTAAATGACTTTGATGACCTCTTGTTTGTGTAATGACTTTGATGACCTCTTGTTTGTGTACTTTCCAAGAACTGCATTTTATGTGGCCGAATGAAACCCTGTGTAGAAAAGGACAATAATTTTGTTATGCCAACAGTGCCCCATTATGAGGGTTTGTTTACATTACTGCTAGTTATAGTGGCAAAGTCCTGTATTATAACATAATGCCTTTATTTGGCCCTTGATAATATGACCATATCAATGCTAAACTAGTGCACAGACCTGAACAAAATGGACAGTGTCTTATGATAGGGAGGGCCCCATCATAGGTGCATAGGTTGGTACTAGGCTATCAGCCCTAGGTCCTATACAAGCCTAGCCATAACAATTCCCTGGGATATTTCTTCCCACAATATTTACTTCCCTGGACCCCTGTCTAGCAGGGCGACTAACGTGATCCCCTAATTGATCTTATGATGTACCAGTTACACGTCTGAGGTGAACATGTGGATGCAGAACCTTTCTGAAAGACCATTCGTATGAGGACACCATATACCCATCATTGCAAGTACTAGTGAGAAGAAGTGTATGCAAGCCCTCAGCCATCTCACTTCTTTCTTCCTGAAGATTAGAGGTCGGCAACTGAAAGACAAGCATTGACATTTTTAATTCCTTCAGTAACAAATGTTTTGTTTTGTTTTAAGAACTGTAATTAATATGTAATAAGTATGGCCTCTTGGTTAAAACAATTGATTGACATGACAGAAATGCATAGTGCTTTGCAATAAGAGAACATCATTACTGCTGTCAAACACTTACATTTATATACATATATATATATATGTATTTATGTATATATATATATATATATATATATATATATATATATATAGGTTCCATACACTAGATTGAATTTTCACTAATTTGAAATAGTGTATGGAATGCTCACTGCAGCAAAAGTGCACTTAATCGAAAGTGCACTTATGCGAAGTTCAGTACAATGAACGGGTGTTGTACTGAACTTCCGTTCAGTACTCACGGACCTTAGGGTTAGGGCATGGGTCATAGTAAGGGGATGACCCGTACCCTAACCTTAAGGTGCGTGATGACTACAATGCAGTGAAGGACATAGCAATGTCCTCCACTATGGTGCGATAGTCACGAACCTTAGGGTTAGGGCATGGGTTAGGGTAAGGGGATAGCTTTACTAACTATCCCCTTACCCTAACCCGTGCCCTAACCGTAAGGTCCGTGACTATCACACCATAGTGGAGGACATAGCTTGTTTTTTATGTCCTCCACTGTGCTGCGGTGTTTTTGGTGAAGTGCACTTATGCCAAAGTTCACTTTTATTAAAGTGAACTTTCGCAGAAATGAGGCTTCATATTACAAGTTCGAAGTAGTGAAGTTTTGTTTTTGTAATAGGAATCCATATATATATATATATATATATATATATATATATATATATATGGGTACCTATCAGTTCACCGACAGGTCAAAACATCGCCACTCACATCTTCGACGCCAAATCATCGACACTTCATAACATTGACGTTTCAGGTAAGCGATCTTCCCCCTCACAGGACCCATGGTAGCACTCGTTTCACTATTAAGAACGTAAGGACAACGCTGTCAGGGTAAATTTTAAAGAATGACGTAAACCTTACGCGTTATAACAGAGAAACGAGTGCTACCATGGGTCCTGTGAGGGGGAAGATCGCTTACCTGAAACGTCGATGTTATGAAGTGTCGATGATTTGGCGTTGAAGATGTGAGTGTCGATGTTTTGACTTGTCGGTGAACTGATAGGTACCCGTATATATATATTGATATATATATATGGGTACGTATCACTTCACCTAAAACTAATTTCACCTAAACTCATTTCACCAAGACTATATCACCTAAAGTTCATTTCACCTAAAACTCATTTCACTGACCAGTAGTACAATAAGGCAAATGAAAGGTCTATGCCCTTTTCCCCACTGTAGTGCAATCCTGGTGTTAGTATGCTGGAGTTAGATGCCTGAAATACAAAGATTGTAGGCATTTGGTATAGGTATAACTCTACTCTTTTTTACAGTAATATTGGAGGTCACAGTTGAATCATAAGTCATCAGTGATTTTTATGTCTGTTTCATTTCAACATGAAACAAGTAATCTCCGCGGTAATCCCGATGTCTCAAAACAACCCACTAAAGTGTAGTGGGTCCAAAAACAAGACAGCGTAAGAAGCTTCTCTGTGTGGAAGATTTTCAGTCCATATATCCCTAGTTAATCACTGTATATTAATCAGATCAGACAATAGTAGTAGAAGTAGCAAACGTAAACTCGTCTTAAGTCAAAACAAAACAAAACAAAAAATAATAATAGAAAATATATAATTGTACAGCATTACTAAGTATTCGAAAGTATTCCAAGCAACGCAGGCAGTCTGTTTCCAGTCGAAAATCCTTTATTAAGTTCACAGACAAGCGATCTAAGTAAAACAAAAATAGAGTAATAGTTTCCTCACAAGCTTTCTAAATATATATATACTTTTTATCAGGCATGGGAGTGGTTTATTGTGCTGTAAAACAAAGTGTTATTGGTACACATGTTAAATTCACATACCTTCCCCCATCAGAGTTATTAAATTATTAAGTAGATTATTAAGTCTGTGATTTTATCCAAGACAATATACTACATGGCTGGAAATATATTATATATATATATATATATATATATATATATATATATATATATATTTTTTTTTGTTTAGTTTTTTTGATTGCCAAATGAACTAACGTTGATATATATCCAGCCATATAGTATATTGTCTTGGATAAAATCACAGACTTAATAATCTGGTTAAATAAGAGGTACCACATCATTATAAATTGTATTTAAAGTACATAAGGGTTATATATTATTATGACAGCTACTAAATAGGGCAGAACCAGCTCGAATGTCACACTGATGGGGGAAGGGATGTGAATTTAACATGTGTACCAATAACACTGTTTTACAGCACAATAAACCACTCCCTTGCCTGATAAAAAAGTATATATATATATATATATATATATATATATATATATATATATATTTAGAAAGCTTGTGAGGAAACTATTACTCTATTTTTGTTTTACTTGTATCGCTTGTCTGTGTACTTAATAAAGGATTTTCGACTGGAATCAGACTGCCTGCCTTGCTTGGATTACTTTTGAATACTTAGTAATGCTGTACAATTATATATTTTCTCTTATTACTTTTTGTTTTGTTTTGACTTAAGACGAGTTTACATTCACTATTTCTATTACTATTGTCTGATCTGATTAATATACAGTGATTAACTAGAAATATATGGACTGAAAATTTTCCACACAGAGAAGTTTCTTACACTGATTTGTTTAATTTCAACATGCAGACATTTGTGACCGCTTCATCTCTGTTCTGTACTAATGACAGAGAACCACAGAATACAACGGACAGTGACTTGACCAGCACAACACTGTCTGCCCATCATCCCCCTCTAACTAGATAATTTGGTAAGGGGCAGTTAGGCAAGTGGAGATGAGTAGAAGTGTTTCCTGAGAAACACAACAAAATGGCACAAATCTCGTGAAGGTTTTAGGATCACAGCATTTGCACTGATTGACTTCAAATTTTTTTTGTCAGAGTCATTTTAAAAGGCAGAAATGACTTTGACCCTGACCTGAACACATCCCTGTTATTCCCAGTGCAACTGAAGATGCCTGGGCCTGCAGTCTTTATGGTCTGGAGCTGGGAATTCTCTTGGCCTAGTTGGTGGTAGTCAGTTCACTAGGAAACAGCCATGGGCAGTGAGCA